>NW_018404984.1:50795-81053 GCF_002113885.1 Mizuhopecten yessoensis
TACATATGGGTTCAAATCTATACAGTCTGTTTCATAATAGTTCTATCCAGACATACTAGCCATTTTATGTCCATTATTTGCATATGGATAACACTAAAGACCAGTGGAGTTTACCCATACATCAAGTTAGAACTTTGTATAACAAGAACTTTTCAAGTCATCATTCAGAAAATTAAAATATCTATTTGTAGCAATAGTGACCTTTAAAGTATCTAATGCACTTAGTTAAAACTTTGTATTGTAATTCATTCTGAGGTTATAATCGGGACAAATACAACGACGCAAAACAGTAGTTTAGGCATTGGTGAGATTGACCTTTGGCAGATCTACTGGCGCTAGCCTCACACCAAGTGTGAGCGTTTTATTTCTTTTTCGTTCTCGAGTAACCATCTGGACAAGCAGAGTTTTACATTTAGCAATGATGACCTTGAACTATGGTACACCACATCCACAATCATTAGTATAATTTGTATTCACTAGGAAAATTTACAAAGTTTGAACGTTATTCGTTCTCAATTTACCATCCAGACAATCCCGACCCAACAGAATATTTATTTTAACAACGATGACCGTGACCTCCGGCGGACCATGAACAAAATGAATAGCATTCATTGTATTACCATCGACAACTGACACACTCACGATTGAACGTTATATGATCATCCATGTTCAAGTTATCATCCGCACAAGCTTAACCAAACAGAATTCTATTCTAGTAACGGAGACCTTTACTTCTTAGGGACCATGCCCGAAGTCAATAAGGTGTCTTGCATCTATTAAGGCAAGCCAAACAAACAAACGTCATTGGTTCTAGAGCTATCATCCGGAAAAGCACTACGAATGTCGTACAAAATTCACAGGCGCTAGGGCGCATAAACACCGGATGGTCACCATGATCCAAGTTATTCGTTTCGGCGTAGTATCAAAACGAAAGCACAGTTCACCTATAAACCTCTGTGTGTATACACTTACAGACAAACAGATCTACAAACATTAACACCTGCAGTTAACCCCTGTATACCTACAGCTAGATATAATTACATCTACATACATCAGGACAAACTCTTATCAACGGTTACTTAAAATAACAAGCATACAAAATCAAAATACAAACAATAACAATCACAAACAAGAATAACTTACCAGGTTTGATACATTCGTATTTGACATCCAGGTATTTGAATGTTCCCCCAGAAGGATCCCCAAACACTGAGTTGGAGGCGGAGAGGACACATTTATCCTTGTCTTCACATGCTTGACTGACTTTGACCATGGACGACTTTGCCTCACATTTTAGGTTATGTGAAGCTCGGTGAGGACACAACTTCTTAGTTTTGCGGCCATACATTGCAGAAACTACCCTAATTGTTTCTCCTGCTTCACACTTAATTGTTTTCGTCTTCCATTCACAAAGCACCTCTCTGTGAGACTTATCCTCTGAGGTTATCAGAAATGGCAAATATTAGTATTGTCCTATTTTGACAACATGAACGATTAGTTTATTGCAATAGAGTCCTTTTTATCTCTATGTATTTCTCATGGATCATAACGTTGCTTTAGAATTTTGTGTAAAACGATTTTTAGATTCCTCCTTTAGAAAATACTAAATTTCCTTTGAATACATTTTGTTTATTAGCTAGAAGTGGAAGCTATTTGCCAAGTCCCGCTCCGAAATAAAAAAATAAAATAAAAATAGTACAAGGGCCTTACTCGTACAGGTGTCTTTAAACACACTTATTATGTCTCTTTTTCTATATACATATATAAAGCTTCAAACACAAATAATTTTAGCTTAAAGTTACAAAACAAGCGGTTAAAAATATTAAAGCTGTTTGTTCTATTGACTTCTATCCGCAGACGGATGTGTACAAGAACCTCAGACGGACGACCCAACCTCAATTATATGATGTGGAAAGGTATTATTTGTCTGAACATTTAGGAATCTTTCAATAATTTCAACAACATTTCCACTGCGTTTTTAATCTTCTCATTCACATATATAGACAAGGATCGGCCAATCAACTAGACACAGTGAGTACATTAGACTGTATACACAAGTGCCTACTTCGTACATTCACACAGGCTTGCTGACATATATCACATCCACACATTAGATAAATACAGTATGTCGTGTATAGACACTTACATACATAACAATACATATGTTTATACTAGATAAATACAGTATGTCGTGTATAGACACCTACATACATAACAATACATATGTCAATGACGAATGACTAAAACAACTAGAACAACTACTGATACAGAAACAGATAAAACCTACATGCATTGATTGATAGCACAATTCACAAAGACACTTCAGTATATGTACACTTACCGATATATAGATCTACATTAATACCTGCATACAACCTTATCGACAAACATGTACAATAGGACATTCAGTCTCAATTGCATATAATAGTACCTACACATGCCAATGTCTACTTACATAAGAAAAAAACCCATTCCAACACAAATACAAATAAAAAATACATCGAAATACAATTACAATACAATAGCAAAACATTACTAATGATATGGAAAGGGCACATTCATGAACAACAACATATTACGCCGTTACTTGACCCTGATCTTCAAATTCTACGTTGAACAGATACATTTTCAGTATCTCTTATTTCGCCAAGCACAGCGCACATAGCAACATCACTGAGGAACAAAACAAAGTCAATGAAAAAGACATCTGAAGGCGAATAGTTGGAATCTTTGCTTTCTACAATCGCCAATAAACAACTTAAACCCTTGGTTTTTACTACATTGTATACAATCAACATCAAGGACAGTAGAATCTGTGTCCGTGAAGGCAACACATTCAGAAGATGATTCAGGGAGACTCTAGAGTAGATACGATCTCCCCCTACCTATCTATGCTGAAAATGTGTCCCGTGAAACCTGATATCAGTAGTCACGTGTTAGATGTATTACTTACGAGGAAGGCAACAAAAAACTACTTTCAAAAACATGTTTAGGCTAAACATCGGATCCCGAAAAGGTACCTGTTCAACCGTAAACGACATATATCATTATTTAGACAAAACGAGCAACATACACACATGAATATCACAAATACAATTATGCTTATCATAGTACAGACAGATGCACAAGCAGTAACAAATATCATCATTGTCGTCTAAAGTGTGTGCACAATTACCGCGATCTACTGTGTTAAGATGTTTATAAAGATTCATATCCAATAATAACAAAGTGCCTTTACACTAACACAATATCTGTACAGGACCAAGCTTGCTACGCTGAGATAAATTTATCATTTTGGCAGTTTTATTCAATTATTGTCTATATATTCTTTGCTTTTATTTCATAAATCGAGAAAAATGGATTTATTAAACGTAATTACATGTCATGTTAAGTCTCCTAAGTCATTTTTAAATACCGCGTAAAACCATATAATCGGTCACGCCTTTCACACTTGAATAATTTACGTATCACTTCGTAGATATTTCATTCCCAATGCTACACAAATTATCATTTAATTTCGCAGATATAGATTTAGTCTGCAGGGGGTGATTTTCCACTTAACTGTTTCGCTGGGTATATGTTAGTAGTGTTCTATAAAGTACCGATAAGTTTGAACAGCAAACTTTAGGAGTGGTGGTAGCTTAAGGTAAATGAGACTTACAAACCGAGATGAAAATAATGTCTCAGTAATACATACCAAATTCGTCATGAAGTTGGTTTCAAAACACTTTAACTATTAAATCAATTAACTATAAGGCATTTTTTTAACGTTTACATGTATGTACCTTGCTTGGGAATTCGCTCATTGGAATTCCTCTTTTCTCTTGATACTCGATTTTTCTTGTTTTCTTTAGAATGATGATGTTTCTCTTTGGAATGTCCCTTTTCTTTGTGCTCTTTGCTTTCTTTAGAATGATGATGTTTCTCCTTTGAATGTGCCTTTTCTTTGTGCTCTTTGCTTTCTTTAGAATGATGTTGTTTTCCGTTGGAATTTCCCTTTTCTTTGTGCTCTTTGCTTTCTTTAGAATGATGTTGTTTTCCCTTGGAATGTCCCTTTTCTTTGTGCTCTTTGCTTTCTTTAGAATGATGATGATGTTTTCCCTTGGAATGTCCCTTTTCTTTGTTCTCTTTGCTTTCTTTAGAATGATGATGTTTCTCCTTGGAATGTCCCTTTTCTTTGTGCTCTTTGCTTTCCTTTGAATGATGATGATGTTTTCCTTTGGAATGTCCCTTTTCTTTGTGTTCCATGCTTTTCTTAGAATGACGATGATGGTGTTTTCCTTTGTGCTCTTTGCTTTCTTTCGAATGCTGATGACGGTTTTTACTGTCGTTTTTGCTTTCTTTAGAATGATGTTTTACCTTGGAATGTTTCATGTGCTTGTGTTCTCTTCTTTCCCTAGAATCCTTCATCTTTGAATGGCCCCCTATCTGTGACGTCTGCTTTCTTGTCTTCTCTCCTTTCTCTTGAGTGCTTCTCCTTGGAAAAGCACCCTTTTTTGTGTTCTTAACTTGGCTTAGGATATTTCTCTTTTGAAAGGTTTTTTCCTTCGGTTTGAGCTGTTTTGCCGTAGAAGCCAGTAAGGATGGAGTAACTCGTTGAGGCTTTTTGGCTTCATGTAATACCGATTGGAGTTTACTAGCAGTTTTTCTTGCATCATTTCCTCTACTTGGCTTTGTCTTTGAATTTTCGGCGTGCTTGTGTTCTTTCCTTTCTGTTGAATGCTTTTCTTTGGAATGGCCCCCCTTTTTGATTTTTTTACTTGGCTTAGATTGTTCCCCTTTTGAACTTTTTTTTTCTTTGGTTTCCTTTAGCTGTTTTGTAGTTGCCAGTACGGATGGAATCGTACGCTGTGGCTTTTTGACTGAATGTATTATCGCTTGGTGTTTACTTGCAGCTTTTCTAGCAACATTTCCTTTACTCGGCTTTTTCACCTCTCTGGGTTTTCCTTCAAATGTCAAAGTCATGTGCAATTACTATATTTCTTTATCTCTCAATGATTCATATTTAAATGATCAAAAAGCCATTTTATTAATATTCTTTAAGGGGAAATATGTTAAAATAATTTAAATATCAGTCGGAGGTTTTTCTTCCTCTCCTATTTGTTCTTCCTTTCTTTTTCTACTTCATGTATTGTTATCTAATGTGGTGTGTTACCCGAACACCCACTTTCAAATAGTTCCAGTCAATAAAGTTAAGCTTGCTCAATAAAGTATCAGTATATACGGAGTGAAACTGTATATGCATGTATAATTAGTTATGTATCAGTATAAAGGAATGTTATAAGAAGCTTCTTATCATCTGACATAGAGAGAATGTTTAGGAAAAATCCCTGTCGAATCATGCCATGGTTTCGTTAGACTGGGATAACAAAGCGTAGCAGGAAAGTGTTAAATATTGAATTACAACGCAACATTTCAGGTGTATACCTAGTGGCATTTAATGTCAAATACGAATGAAAAAAATCAACGGTTGATGTAGAATTTGATTTTCTCCTATAACTGTTGTTAAGCACTGCCGTTGGCTTCTACTGATTTCTAATCTTAGTTATTTAGTAGATGATATATTGATAAAAACCTATTATATTTACTCCGGCTTGAATTTCACAACAGCAACACTATGATAAATATCTAATTAATCTATAAGAAAATAATTTCAATAACAATACAACAATCAATATCTTATTAATTCAAATCTACTTCCATCTTAATTTAACAATACTAGATCAAATATCTAATTAAACCAAATCTAATAGCAAAAGCTAAGAAATTGATTCAAATTATCCTGATAACAGAATGTAAAACATGTTTACTTTGTCAGTAATTCAAGTTTGTATCTGTCACATTATCACTACTGCTGTCACATTGATCATCACGTCCTTTGATTATTTATTATCCAACCTCTACGCATTGAAGATACTCATGTTCTATACGGAATAATCATGTGAGATAGGTTTTTTCGTACATAGCTCGCCATGTTATATAGGAGTTTCCCATAAAGGAAAGCTATGTAAGATTAATAGAATAACTCATTCTCTTGGGAGTGAGGTAGGGGAATCTCAACCCGAGGGGGAATATTAACAAATTGCAAAACACGAAGCTTTGCCGAGTGTTTGGCAACCACAAGAAACGTTAGTCGAAGGTTGAGATTTCCAATCTCACCTAAAGGAAATTAATGACTCATTTACTCTTAGCCTGTTCACCGATTGTGTATCATATAATGCAATGTTAACGTTGCAGGTTTAACGCAATGTTGACGTGAAGTTGATACATCGTGGTCGTGACGTCATTGTATTGTTGACATGACGTAAAACAATTGTAATGAACGGGGAATCCCCACGTTTCAACCCTGAGGTGGAGTAAGGATATCTAACACCTGGAAAGGCATGGATGCACCGGTCAAGGCTGAGGGAAAAATCTTTCTTACAATGCAACGGCAAGTTTGACGTCATTTCAATTTATTGAAGTTTGCTTTCCAGTGCAAATACTTTTTCTTCGTTTGTTACGGTTTTATTCATAATCTCAAGTTTATACTTCAGAATAACCAGACTGTGATGCGATTTTTGTTTTTGTTTTAATGACTCAAAATTCAGGTCAGCATTAGAGATGAAGGTATTTTGCCAAAACGATAGCTGTAACACTTGCTACAAGATGGCGGCTACACATCCTTTGTAAATTATTCAGAACACATCACAATATAAAGCCCGTGAAAACGTCGTTTGGTAGTCTGTGACAACATTGCCGATTTATCTTATCTCTGGAACGTAAGAGAGCAAGCTTTTCCTGGAGGTTTAGGAATAAGATAGACCGGATTTGTTGTTCTAAATAAAGTCTTTATATGTGTATATGTTACAGAGAAAATTTGAAATATCAACTTTTATATAATATATTCATGCAATGTCTATGTCGTTAGAAAAAACTACATGTGAGTGAAAAAGTGTCATTCATTATGTAGGTATATGTATGGTGAGAAAATTTAGGGTCAGACCCTAAGCTTTGCCGGGGTTCTGACACCCGATTCTGCATCCAGGGGTTTTCAACACAATTGCAGACAATAACCATGGCAATGCTCTATCAAATAATTTCTCTTAGTATAGGTAAAAAGAAAACTGAAATTTGTTTTACTTATATTGATATGATAGAACAAAATGGAATCTAAATATATTTTACTTATATTTATGTTAAAGATCTAAATGTGTTTCATAACTATCTATTTTAAACAAAATTAAATATAGATATACATTACCAAAATGTACATGTATATTGTAGAAAACAGTTGTCAAATGAATTTTCATTGACTGGACATACCTTCTTTCTTGGATCTTTCTTTAGCTTCCGATAACACTGAAATGGTGGAAAAAATAATGTGAACTGACATTTTATTTTCACCTTTTTATCATTCTGATTTGCTGATTGCTTAATACATTTTTTCCATTTGGTATCTAGATTGATTTGAAAAAAATGAATTATCACTATGAAGCATGAATCGTTATAGGTACCTTTCTACATATTTGTTAAATAAATTTAACTTATTGTATCACTAAATAAAGGACATATCCGTTTTGTCTCTTGTATATAGATGATTTATATACCGTGCTCTATAAAAGAACTATAACAAAAGAGGTGGTCAGTTAAAAGTTACATCAATGCTCAATGCCGTCGTAAGATTTACAATACCTCTGCCGTTACTGTTTTGTCATCATACGATGCCTAGATTCATTTCAAAATAATATCTGAAAATCAATACAGCGAACGTGTTGAATAATTTCACTTTCAGGGAAAACAAGAATTCAAACTCTTGGTGATAGATTATGATGTATAAAAATATGATAAAGCATATAGCTAAGGATTGTCTCTATATTTAACATAATTAGGACCCCGTTTATACTTTTTCGGTATGAAATATAGAAACATAAATTATTGCATTTAATTTCATCGCATTCATTTATTTAACAACCCACTCCCACCTTTATACTGTGTCCCGTCGCTTTGATTAAATAAATGAAAAAAAACAATCAAACATCTGATGAAACAAAGAAAAAAGAGAGAAAGAAACAAAGAAAGAATATCCAATTACTTACTGTTATTGAGAAATCAAATACAAAGAAAGAATTTAAGTTAGACAGGAGAAAGAAACAAAGAAAGAAACAAATACGTAAGAGCTACTTACCGCATAGCGCTATAGCCAGAATAAGACATATAAGGAGCGGTGTCCGAAGCGCCCCCATGATGGCTACTGATCTTTCGGATATGATTTGGTATTAACGCCCCATTGAATTTATATACATTTGTCACAATGAAAAAAGATCAGTTAGTGACGGCATTGTTTATTTATAGGTTTTGCTAAATTCGATGATTTTATCAAAGTAATTAAAAAATGCCCAATATCAATTTGATCTGATTTTGTCCATACAGATGGACCCATTCATGTCTTACAATGTGATTTACCATGTCAACATATGACCCCATCTGTATTTACGCGGAAGAATATGTTACTAAATTGTCAATTTGAAACAATATCAGAAATATCGACCTGTATCATATTTATATACTCACATCTGTTACCCAGCTACATCTATAGACTCCGCGGTAACACGTGTATGTGGACGCGTCTTTATCTGAATAATTGAATATGACACTATTCCTTAAATATAACAGTTTTATCGATTTGTTTTGTTTGTTATATTGGACATTTTATGAACGTTTCGTGACATTTTGATATGACGGTAACATAAGGGATAGATGCCTTACAAAGAACACACATGTCTCTGAGAAATCATCACATGGACCATTGTCAAAGATATGATATTACAACACTGCACACCAATCTAATGTTACATACATTATGATTATTGCTTCAAAATAATTTCAGGAAATTTTTAATGAGTTGGGAGATATCAAATGCTTCAGAAAACATTTAAAAAAATAATGTATGCAACACATCGACCTGTCCTGAAATGAACACTAAACGATAAAAAATAAATAAAAAAATATTATCATTCTTTATGAGCCAAAAACAAAAATGTCGCTTAAAAATCGTTCAGTCCGTTACCGCGGTATTGACGTGTAAAGTGTACGATTTTCCTTCTATTATTAATTATCATAACCGTAACACGCGATGAATGGGGCCTTATCGGCTGTGACGTCCCACGTTCAACGACTAAAGCAGCCACCATGGACGGAAAAGGCGAAAAATACTATAAAGCGTCAGATTGCGAATTAATATAGTAGTTAACTACTAGTTAATTCGTCTCACTTTTTAATCGATTGCTTTTGAAGTGTATGTAAGGTTTTATCATATTTTCTAGAGATCATTTGAAAACTAAAAAGTTTAATTTTTACAGTCACTAGATTAACGAAAATTGTACAAACAAGGACTAATTTTTATAGCATCCGCATGTGTATTTAGACACATGATTAGAAATTCATTTCATCATTAAAATTTAAAAAAAAAAAGTCCTTTATATGTACGCAGCACGGTAAATATTACCTACACAAGTAAGTGACGACGGAATATATCATATAAGAAGCTAAAACGTTTGTATATCGAACGCACAATCGAAACTTTCCGTACAACTTGTGACGTCACAGATGTTGGCTAAAATGTACCCATATCGAGGCGATCTCCGCCGAGCCAAATGAGTATTTTTCAGATAAATCACAATATCTCGTAAACGGAGTCAACTACGACGTTCGCACTTTCTTAGCCTTGATTGTAGTATATGAACTATTTTCATAGCTTGTTACAGCAAAACGTTCATGGTACACTTTAAGTCAATTTCTATTTCAGTTATCTTTTTTGTGTAAACGAAGATTTTTGTATAAATTGTTTCAATAAAATGGGCTTGTGAGACGAGAAGTTATCACAGGAGAAAGACATTTCAATTTTTAATAGGCCTATACATGGTCTTCTAGTTACGTCATTGTTTGGTTTACTTAATATGAAGTCTAATTTGCAGTTTTAAAGTGGTATGTCACTTTAAGTGAGCTGTTGGAAGTAAACAATCTTCAGCATACACATACGCACTTCTTCACAGATAAGGACGTACTAAATGGGTGACATGGTAAGATTATTTGAGTAACGATAATCCCTCACTCTCTGTGTGGTCGAAATATGAGTCTGTTATCGCTTGAATATTATACGCCTTTCACTTCAAATTAAAGGGCGCTTTACAAATATTTGTTATTGATTATTTTTGAGAGCATAATCCCAAACGAGTGATGGTTGGTTATCATGTTTATGTAACTCGAGTTTGTTAATTTTCAAATCGTATAAAGACACCAGGTTTACAAGAGTGAGATAAAGGTGATAACTATTCAACATGAGTTTGGGAACCTGTTTCCCCCAAAACGTTCGTATTTGATCTAAAAAAGCACCTGGAAAATACATCATGTGTGTTTCCGTTGGGGAAACAACTGCCATGGATCATGAGGTCACAATGGAAACTGACGTCAAAAAGCATTGCTATGTGACGTCATCAATCAAAGATTGACCAATGAAATCCTGTCCAGGATGTTGCAAACTAGTAGGTAACCATCTTCTAGTAGGTAACCATATTCTAGTAGGTTTATCCAATGAGTCATAAGTGAGGAAACCTAGTGGCTGAGGGAAAAAAATCAGTTTCCGTTAAAAACTGATCGAAAATGGAAATAAAGACGTTCTAAAACTTAGAAGAAAGAGTAAAAAATGTATCATTTTTGTCATGGATAATATGAAGTATTGGCACATTGCAGCTCATATATTGCATCAAATATTATCTACAAATAAGAATGACTTTTTGCAGTTGTTTATGTTTGATTTATGAGACTAATAACACTTGGTAGGAATAACCATTATGAAATTAAAGTGAGAAATAAATTGTACATAAAAGTATTGCTGATTTATTTAGTTCGTTTCCATGCCGACAGTGTTAGAATTTGTTAGTTAACGGAGTGTGTTACCGTTTATACACGGTTTGCAAAGCTTATGTACATGGCTTATTTACATGTATAAACGGTGTGTCTTTGAATGCGAGTGACATGGTGTGTCTTTACGTGTACCATGTTTGTGTCTTTACTTGTACTTGATTTGTTTATACAACAGCATTAAATGTCTATACAATTAGGACATGTGATGTCAATTCATGTTCATTGTGTGTCAAAACATGTAAATGGTGTGATTATGCATGAACATTGTGTATATATAGACAAGTACATGGTTTGCAGCATGCGTCTTTATGTGTACATGGTATGTCTCCACGCCATATGTCTTAATGTCAGTGACTTATTGTCAAGTCCACATATTCAGGTATGGTTTCCCCTCAAATTTGAAATAAATTACACCAGACTTCGTTTTCTTATTCCAACATTAAGAGCAAAGTGGCAATATGTGTGATATCACTATCACCATATGACAAACGTGACCTTCCTGTCATCCGTAATGACCAGTCATTCCTGTAACATGTAATATCATATTAACTCAGTCCTTGTTTTAAATATCATTTCTGTTTGACAGATACGGCATGATGAAAAATAAACAGCTTGTCCATGATGCTTTATCAGACATCCTTTAATAAACGTTGAAGATATTATGGTTCTTGTCATAACCTGATTTACAACTGGAAGATTTCATTGTCGGTCGTGATTAATGACTTATACACCGGCTAGTAGGAAGTGTGTTACAGACTTTTCTCCGTCCGTCTGGATTCACGTCTGTCTTTTTCCTGGCCTCCAGATTTGTAAAGTTTACCGTTCATTTACCTCTTGATTATGCGGGTTGCTGTTGCGTTCTACTGTTATTGACATTTAATTTACATATCTATTTTGTTATATTTTGTACCTATAAATTATAGCATTAATAGCCTCAGTTGAACTCACGGAATGTCGATGTAATTAACATATTGTAATTGTTACCATCCATCTTCTAGGTATTCTGCATGTTCGTTCAGAAATGTCAGTTCACTCTGTGAATAATGTTTTGTTATCTGTAGCACGTAATTCAACTACGTAGTGAACTCTTATGAAGTAATCATTAATCATGCATGTTATCAAAGGCCGTTCGTTTTTGGTGATTTCGGGCTAAGCGGTTAGGAATCGTGGTGTGTGAGGGTTGACAGCTGGATCAGCGGAGATACTGGTGTGTGTCATTTGGTTTTCAGTGTAGGTCCGCACTGATTTCATCAATTAAAGTGGAACCTGTGTTTAGAAAAGTGTTTGTTTCCGTGATGATTTCTTCTGTGAATTTCACGGTTGAATGGAAGGTGTTCGCGTACTCAATAAATTCGTGAAGTGATTCCCGGCCCATTGTCCATTTGATTTCGACATCATCGATGCTAATGGCTTTGTAGGACAGATTTTAAGAGTTGTTCATAAATACATTAGCATATATTGGGGCCATCTTTGTGCCTATAGCTGTACCGCTAGCTTGCATGCACATTTATGGGATCACACATCGTTACACGATGTGCGGTGTGCGGCCGATGTGCGGCCGGTGTGTACACGATGTGTGCACGATAATAAACTTAACTATTATTGCCTGCGCACAATTGGACGATGGAAGAACAATGTGCGTTGACACTTGTGGTTGGTAAAATTAGAAAATTTGTTTTACAGTTTATACGGTTTCGTATTTAAATATAAAAAAATGGATACATGTGCTTTATTTTTTAAGAATGTTTCTATATTCTAGCTACATATCTGTATGAGCTGATGGTTCGGTGTTTTTCAATCGAGCAAAATCCACACATGTAAAATTATAACACATATGGACACGATCCCATTCAAATGTGAAATTGTTAATTGTGATGACAAGTCTAAGTAAATCCACCAGACTATTAGTCGATGAGTGTTTGATACTACGTCGTTCCCATGCATCACGACAGTCAGCAATTCCGTCGTCATGTGGGATGTTTGTGTAGAGGGAGACGACGTCCATCGCTTAATTCAGTATGTGACTAATAAAGTGAAACTGTGTGCCTGCAGGGCGTCACGAAACAGGTAAGAGTTTTCTTAGCATGATGTCAACACTTCTATTTTAGTTATATTCATTTACCTGCATGATAATTATTTGCATTGTCTGACATGAACAGAGAAGTATGATCAATGTGACTATTTGTCATTTTAAAACATACTCCAAACGGTATAGGACCAATGATTCTCGGAATGGTGGATACATTTGTTGTACAAATAATGAAAACTAATACATTTCGTTGCACGAGATAATCATGAAAGTTTGTACCTACGACAGAATTAAAAAGATCCAGACCATGAAAGAAGTACACACGAATGTTAAACAGATAATGAAAATATTGACTTATTTCTTATGTTCGTATAGCTAGAACACTTGTTATACGTGTATGAAATGGGTCGGTTTGGTATTGTGCACAGCCGGAGGCGACACCTGTCAATCATATAAGTATTATGTGACAGTGGGAGTAAAAATAGGAAATCGCTTTTTGTGATAAATGAGGCTTTGTCTGAGTGTCAAATTGTCCATACAAAACATAGTTTGTAATAATTACAATTACGGTCCAGTAAACACTCTGCTTTTGTCGCTGTTAACATATAGTTAATTGTTTGATATTTTACCCGCCAAACGTGTTTTGAACAGATGTGTTATTGCAAACTTTTACATAATTCAACTACGGAAGTTTAGTAAAACACATTTCAAAACGACATTTCTAATATTTGCATACATGTTTTGTGCATTAATAGTAAGTGTGAGTAAACATATTGAATGCAATATAAAAAATGTGTTTCTATTTTGTTTCATGTAGCAGTTTCTACTCTTGAGTTTTCGCCGTTTTCTAAGACCATTACGCGTTCTTAATTCTTGGAGTGAATTAACGGCGCACCAATTTTTTCGAAACATTAATAAGGGTTTCTTTATAACTCGATGCGCGAAGTGAAGAGTATTACTAACTCGGTTAGAGCCCTGTCATTTTTTAATAGTTGTTTAATTCATTTGTGTTACTTTTAATCAAGACATTTAATTTTGTTTAGACTTTTAGAGATTGGATTCGATGACTTTGAAAGAGTTAATATCCTTTTTATCCAGCAATTTAACCCTGTTGAAAGATTTGCGCTCAGTTGTAGTCAAATCGTCTTGAGATTTGGCAGGCTTGATTGTCAAGATATGTAGTTCATTTCATTATTAAACTATGACAGCGACGTTTTACACAGTGGTCTTTTCTGTACATATCGGCATAATTTGCATCCATATGTTGTTGGTTAAAATTCTGTAGAAAAGCAGCCTTTTGTGGATATTAAATGCAAATTGCATCGATTTGAATACCGTCCCTCTACCCCTTGGAAAGCCTTTTAAAAAATATGTATATATAACAACCGAAGCAGTTGTGCCCTCCCCGGGGGCAACAATCTTAATCAATATAAACCATGTTTTTCTCTTCTAAAAATGTCAATTGTGTTCTAAATCAGCAAAAATACTAGGTTGCAACACCCATATATGATCGTGTGTCAGTAAACATGGACATACACAGTGAAAGATCTGCATAAAATTCATATGGTAGAAATGTCGATCCCTAGATATACATAATGTAGTTTAAATGTTAAAATCTCATCGAAGCCGAATTTTATCATGCTTATCCTGTCACTTGTACAAAATATGTAGAAATCAAATTGTAAGCGATTATTGAATTGTTGGTACCCCGCGCCTTCAACACTGGGAACTATTTTAGTGTGATGTTTACAAATATAACACTCCATTGCATGCATAAAATAATAAAAATAGACAATGGATTTAGATATATACAATGCTCCAGAAGTAACGTGATCAAAAACGAAAATATCACACACATATGTATTCATACACATTGAAAACGAGTAGTGATATTCCTAATGTGACAAATGTTTCCTCCTGAGCCTGGTGAACATCTCAATGCTGAGATTTAACCATATCACACAACCGTCTTACTTACATAGACGGTAGTGCTAATAGTTTTTTTTAGGGGAGATAGGGGATGCAGTATATTTTATCAATACCATTTACTGAAGCTATGACTAGCCGACCAGATTGGAAATTCACCAAACTTTATTGTATTAATGTGTCACGAAAGTTTAAAATTCATTGTATCATTTTCCTTTAGAATTGAATTGTTCGGTTAAATTTGTTTTTATTTTTCGTCCTATTTATAGTTTTGGTCGTTTTAGGACGTGCCAGGTGAGGTTGTTGGAGGAAAGTTATAGATCCTGAAAAAAATACACCGACATGTGACCGGTATCTGACGACTGCTCCAAGTAGGCCTCAAGCCCGCAACCCAGTAGTGGAGGGCAAATGGTCCAGAGGCCTTAACCACTCGGCCACTGCACCCCGTTCAGAGATGAAACGTATAAATTTGCCTCTGCTTTATTTACGCCTCATAAAAGAAACTCGTTGAATTATATCCCCGTTCCCCTAGGACCGTTTCATGGATTAAACTTTCAACAATGACAGTATTGGCCGTTTTTTTAAGAAAACGCTGAGCCAATCATTTGAAAAGAGGGCCTTGTTTGTTTACCGTGGAAAACATCTGTGCAAACATTTACGAAACAATACATACATCTGTTGTGGATTCCATACAAACGCTCAATTATCCTCATTACAATAGGATCAAAATCAGTTAAAGGCTACAATACCATATAATTAGTGTAAAGCTCACCGCCACAAAGTGAACAATATGATGAAAAATTCTCGTCAATTTTTATTATTAAATGTTCATGCACACGTTGATCTATATGTTTCTAATGAACGTAAATCACACTAAAAACTAATCAAAATGCACACGAAATTAGGTGAACATATATTTAAAATCATTTCAAATTTATTTTCGTTCTAATACCGATGTTGATGAAAAGCAACGTGCATATTATATTTCTATTTAAGAAGAGAAAAATTCAACTTTTAAAGAGAATAATCATTGGAAATGTTCCATCACTTAAAATTTTGAAGTTAGGAAAACCCTCTTGTCGTGACTAAACAAGTCGTTATATACTCAAACACATTCAAATTCAAACTTGCTTAAAACACTTGTTAGTTTCTTAAGATATTGAAAAGGCATTCTCTATCTAATCATGCCGATATCAAAGACAAGTAAGCCTTCTGAACGGGTTATCTATAAAATATCACAATTATTTTATGAAAAGTTCTCTTTTCCACAAGTGCAAAGTGGTATTGCATCACATGTAAAATGTTAGTAATTTAGATAAGGGATTATTTATCAAATTAAAATCATTTGATACATGTGTATCAGCTCAGTTATGGGTAGGGTAAAAAAATATTTCTTGAAACTCATTTTCGAGACTGGTGCTACGAAAACAAAAATAGTTTTCAGATTTTTCCCTTGGCCCCCTTCTATTTTTGATTTGTATCAATGATGTTGCTGAATTGGTCTAGGTCCCAACTTTAACCCAATGAAACAAACGTGATTTTCTTTTTAAATGTTAACATTTTGAATGAAGTTGAAATCTTATAATGACTTTTTAAATTTAAGTGATTGTCACTAACATTTGGGCGTTTCATTTACCTAAAATAACCCCCGGAATTAATTCTCCGATTTGTATGAGTAATCTTCAAGTGACTATTCAATTTCTGTAATTTTTCATTCTTTAATATATGCCTGTTTAATTTACATATGTTTCCAAAAACAGAAATAGTATAATTTTGAGTGTTTTAGCTGATTTTGAAAACAGCAAATTATATATGTGATTTGCCCTTACTTTTTTGGTACCCCCAAAACCTACTTTCGGTCAAACTTTTACCTTAGTTTTTGCACATTTGATACAATTGGTCATCTTTGAACATCCTTTTTTAACAACCACTTTTACTATTTCTGAACGGTGGTCCATATCCCCATTGTCAGGTGACAAATAAAAAAGAATTTGAAATTTCAAAAACAGATATTTTTTTTTTATCCAGATTTAAATTAAGCTGCAAACTTCAAAAAAAGTATGTTAACGAATACAGGGACACTGATATAACACATACAAAGTTATCTTAACTGGATATGACTTACTTCGTGTGAATTATGTAAAATACCCAAAATGCTCGTGCAGTAACCCTGTACGCCTGTCACTTTCATTTTGATTGACAACATCATGATCCTCAAAGGCGTTATTTTTGTTTTAACTTTGATGGTATAGTTGCACAGAATAGCATAGAGTGACACAAAAACCATGGTAACAAGAACCTAATACTTAGAAACGAGCATAACTTTTTGGAATCTAGCAACAGCAAATTATTTACAGAATTGAATTGTATTAGATTTTCTGTTCTATCGCTTTCGGAGAATAAAATGTTACCATACTAACACGTATTTTATTGAAACATTGTACTTGATTTGGGACTAAGCTAGTTATAATGAAGAGATCCTGATACGCATGTAATATACAGTAGATCACTGATAATTTCCGTTTACTGGACACACACTGGTAGCGCTTTAGGCTGAATTTTCCGGTACAACCATGCTTTGCCGTGAAAAATATACTCCTGTATATTTATACATAAAATGCCGCCGGCTTTAATACAATTACCAACATTCTTGTTAGACAATTAATCCCCAGGAACAGGAACAAGTCAGTGAGGGGACAAAAGTAATGGCCGTTTGCACAGCGTTTGCATTACAACCTGCACGTATCTATGATACACTGCGCATCTCACTCAAAAATGAGTTTAGTTGCATTTTATTTGTCATTCATTTGCCATTTAAATTTCAAGTTTATGGAAATAACGGAATGTAATGTACATTGATATTCCGAGTTCAAATTGGATAAAATTCGAGTTAATAGAAAATAGTTTCCAGCTAAATTTATTTGCCATTTAAATGGAACTTAATTCCTTGTAAATCTATATTAAACTTCAAATATCATTACTCAAAAACTTGGAGTCTTAATTTTTGTCTTTTAAATCCATAATAAATTCCAAATATAACTACTTCTAAACTCAAATTAAACTTGGTGTTTCACATTCTTTTAAATCCATAATAAACTCCAAATTTAAATTCTCTAAAACCTGTGTTATGCTTGGAGTTTTAAATTAAAACCTTTTAAAATATGTAGTTTAACCCGAAAAATGTTTGCTCTAAAACTCACATTTAAATGCAACTTCATATTTCAATAGTTCATAGCATGTAATAAACTCGAAATATAATTGCTTTTGAGCTTAACTTCGGTTTTGAGTTTTATTTTTTTAAATATTTATCAAACTCCACAAATGTTGCTCTATACTTTAATTCGAACCAAGTGTTTTCATGTATGTTAATTCTTTAAAAACTGCATTACTACAAAACTTATGATATTTCAGTAGTGTTCAACCAGCCTCTGATCAGGTTATTTGATTAATCCTGTTTCCAGCTTATTTTTAATTCTTTCATCATTAATGTTTTACTTGAAAATCTGAAGTATAAATCTGAAACAAATACACTTAACTTCATGACTTTTTATTGCTGTGATATTTCAAAAAGCAATATTAATTAAAAGCAAATACATCATGTACCGAGATACATAATGTACCAACAAATAACTATAAATAAGTATTTAATCATACCATCAGTTGTATTTGAAATAAAATCAGATTATCCATTCAAAATATCATCAAGTAAACATGTACATTTACAAATATGGCATGAGAACCAACAAAAGATCTGATAACAGTAAACAGTATATGCAAATCTCTTTTATAATAATTATAGACATACATCTGAAAGAATTTCAACAACGTCACTTAATGTAAGAAGTGAATGAGAGAGTTGATGGATCTACTAATTATGTAACTAATTTGAACACTGATTCACTGTCCATTCAATTTGTTTTGGAAGTCTTTATAGTGGAGCACGGGAGGACACTACAGAATCTTTCCTTCTTATTTTTGCAATTTGTTTTCTGGGCTTTGGAGTCTGCAGTGATATCCATTTATCATCTAGCTCTTGAACAATTTTGTTCAATTCCTTACTCCTCCAAGGCAACTTTTTAATGACAAAACTATCATCCTCAGAGTCATTTTCTTCTTCCAATGACATCAAGTCAATAACCATCGCTGCCTGGACTTTATTCTTTTTGTCCTCATCATAGGATCTTTTAGCCTTCAAAGCTGTCCTCCTCCAGATCATTTTCTGGAAAAGATAGGCAATTGTTTATGTCCGAAGGCGGAAACATATGTATAGGTTTAACATATATAAAACTGCACTTTATGCAATATGGTTAACATATTTATAATATATACACAGTAGTTCTTTAATGTGCATAATATGTATACAATAAGTGAAATTACACTGTGAGAAAGGATGTCCCCTCTCTCTCTTACCCCTATCCCTTATCTCAACCTCCTTTTCTGATTATCAATTCATTGTTAATACTAATAATAGTTCGAGGTTCTTATTACCTTATATG
Source organism: Mizuhopecten yessoensis (assembly GCF_002113885.1). Taxonomy (NCBI): domain Eukaryota; kingdom Metazoa; phylum Mollusca; class Bivalvia; order Pectinida; family Pectinidae; genus Mizuhopecten; species Mizuhopecten yessoensis. Next base: position 70,152 of record NW_018404984.1, read on the forward strand.
TCTTCCATGTGCTCAAAATTTCATTTCCCCAATCATCCTCAACATACAAGAAGACAACCCTGTGGTGAAATCCTGTTGAAGACTACAACTGTGTAGTGTGAAAAAGAGATTATATCCTTTCAAAACGTATTCTTATAAATCAGTACAGGAGACTCTTCAGAGACTGGTTCATCAGGAAAATTTTGAAAATAAATGTGAGAAATGGAGACAACGAAAACAGCTACCAGGTTACTTAACAGATGTGTATGATGGTAGAATATAGGAAGAGTTTTAATCCAAAAACAAAACAAAAAAAAGAGTTTTTGAAAACGCCAAGAAATGATGGTCTTATGATCAATTTAGACTGGTTTCAGCCTTTTGAACATGTCCAATATTCTGTTGGTGTCATATATGCAGTTGTTATGAACTTGCCCAGGGAGGAACGTTTCAAATTAGAAAATGTCATTCTCATTTGTATAATTCCAGACTTGAATGGAGAACCCAGTGTCAATTCATTTATGGAGCCATTAGTAAATGAACTGAAAGTGGCATGGGAAACTGGATTTGAAATGTTATCTTACAACAGCAAAAAAATAAATATAAATTTGCTGTTATGTGTGGTGGAATGCGACATTCCTTCAACAAGAAAATTATGTGGATTTTTGGGACACAATGCCAGATTAGGGTGTTGTTCGATGTGCAACAAAGAATTTAAAGGTACAGTAGGAAATATTAATTATGGTGGGTTCAATTTGAATAAGTAAACAGGGCGAACACTAGAGGCTCACACGGAGGTAACAGCAAAATTGGCACAATCCAGATATCCCACTGAACTGCACATGCTTGAGAGTAGATAAGGAATTAGAAAATCTGTTTTGTGTGATTTTGAGTATTTTGACCCCATCAGGATGTCAACTGTGGATCAGATGCACAATCTTTTTCAAGGAACTGCAAAGAAAATGATGAAAATTTGGATTTACCAAAATATCATCAAAAGTTATGACATGGAGAAAATTCAACAGAAAGTTGACTCAGTAGATGCAGCCTGCAATATTGGTGCCATTCCAAGAAATAAATGCATCATATTTTGGGGGTTTACTGCTGAGCAGTGGATGAACTGGACAAATATATTTTCTGCTTTTGCTTTAAAGGTCATTATTCCAGACAAAGATTTGGAAATATGGCGCAATTTTGTCTTGGCTAGCAGAGCTATAACATCAAAATTTGTCACCCAAATTGATATCAAAGTGTTTGAAAGACACATTTTGGACTTTTGTCAACAGTTTGAAGCTGAGTATGGAACCACTGCTGTAACACCCAACATGCATATGCATTTGCATTGGCAAAATGTGTTGAAGACTATGGGCCTGTATATTCTTTTTGGCTATTCAGTTTTGAACGCCCCAACGGACATCTTTTGTCTCTTCCTAACAGCAACTGCTCAATTGAAATTCAGCTAATGCGAAGATTCAATAGAGACTCATTTGTATCCTCGATGGCTTTCCATGAACTGTACAATTTCGAATTCAGCTCTGTTTTGAAAACAATTAATTTTTCAGAAGTAAAGAAGATGGACACATCAGTATCTGGTTCTGATATTTTAAAGGTACTTTACATGGCAAGTAAATGTGCACCTATCACTGAACAAGAATGGCATTTTACTGGTGTTTATTCATTTTTTAAACAGTCAAATAAATTTATGAACACAGAAGACTATAATCTTTTACAGGCCACTTACAGAACTATGTATCATACTTTAGTTTGAACCATTGACGTGGTCATACTGTTAGGACAGGTGCAATTTTGTCAAATCTTGGATATGGAGAGCTTGTTCCTGGGGATATTCAGGAATTTCCGTTCTTCAACCAGCTTGTTTGAACGGAGAGCAGACTCCATGGTCTTGCTAGGGTTGTTTGGCTTCAACAACTACCAACTTTATACCGTAATCACTGTGACAAACCTGTTGAGGCCTGGTGTAAAGACCTCTACGATGTGAAAGGCACTTCATCAATTCTCCCGGCGCAGCGCATCTATTGTAAGTGCGTACGAGCAGAGGGTAAAATATTTTGGAGAAAAATGTTCACTTAATTTTCCCTTTGAGGAATAAAGTTCGTATTTGAGTAGGTCCTACATATGTATCATATGTATTTATCTGTTCACAAAACATGAATTGGCTATATAATGTTTCCGTTAGATTTGGGATGTCGCTAGAGAGAACTGTCTTGTTGATTCCTGAAGGTACCCTTTTGCGTCAATTGCTGCTTTTATGTACACAAAGCAAATGAAGTATTACCAAGGGACAACATAAATGTTTCTGTTTGATGGTCTACCAGCTGTAAATGGTCAGAGTATATTTAGAGAAATAATACATTGATCCCATACATTGTACCTAGACTTTTGAGGATAATCTGTATATAAATTGTATTTTGAGTGAATTTTTCTTTTTAAAATCTTTACAAATGCATACCTTTTTTATTTATTTTTTGTTATATTTTCAAAATTGTATGACAAAAACAACATATATACATATATACATACAATGTACATGGGCGTCAATAATCGCCTTTAAATAATGTACATACTGTTCAAAATATTCTATCAAGTATCAGTTTTCGTCTTACATATATATTAACAAATAGTATAAATTCACATTTTGATATAAAAAAAATAAACTTCCGGATATTCCTGTCCGTACTCTATTCTAAATAAAATTGTATTATAATCCAGTGTCTAATTTTCGGTTAGAGTCACAATGGTGAACAGACTTCGCACAAACATGAGTGAAATTTTCTTCTTGAAATCTTTACAAATGCATAACTAATACAACTATCTGACATTTCTATTTGCCGATGTATCATATCTTGTATTTTGCCGCATAATGTACATATCGTGATTGGCCTGAAACTAATTTTAGTATTACATGTATTCAATTTCCTAAGGATGGTCGATAACATTTTGAAATTGCTTAACTGTGTTCTTGTATTTTTCATGTTTTAAGATTGTCATTGCATTTTGCATAATGTTTTTGGTATTGAATAAAGCTGTAATTGACTTCAACTGGTATCGGTGCAGACAACAATTACATCTTTTTAGTTCATCATCATTATCGCGTATCACTCTACAAAATACTCTACACACAAACACACACACACACAAACACATACATACAAGCATAAGCGTGATAGAAGGGTGTGTCGCTCTGTGCCACTTGGTATACTCTACAAACACACACACTACTGTGATGGAAGGGTGTGTCGCCCTGTGCCACTCGGTGAAATACTCTACAAACACACATTACCGTGATGGAAGGGTGTGTCGCCATGTGCCACTTGGTGAAATACTATACACACACACACACATTACTGTGATGGAAGGGTGTGTCGCCCTGTGCCACTCGGTGTAATACTATACTAACACATTACTGTGATGGAAGGGTGTGTCACCTCTGCCACTCGGTGAAATACTATACAAACACACACATTACTGTGATGGAAGGGTGTGTCACCATGTGCCACTCGGTGAAATACTATACACACACATTACTGTGATGGAAGGGTGTTTCGCCCTGTGCCACTCGGTGAAATACTATATACACACACGCATTACTGTGATGGAAGGGTGTGTCGCCCTGTGCCACTCGGTGAAATACTATATACACACACGCACATTACTGTGTTGGAAGGGTGTGTCGCCCTGTGCCACTCGGTGAAATACTATACACACACACGCACAAAACATGAACTGGCCACAGAATATTTCCATTAGATTTGGGATTTCGCTTGTGAGAACTGTCTTGTTGATTTCTAAAGGTAGCCTTTTGTGTCGATTGCTACTTGTATGTACACAAAGCAAATGAAGTATTACCACCCTAGGGACAACATAAATGTTTCTGTTTGATGGTCTACCAGCTGTAAATGGTCAGAGTATATTTAGAGAAATAAGACATTGAGCCCATTCATTGTACCTAGACTTTTGAGGATAATCAGTATATAAATTGTATTTTGAGTTAAATTTTCTTTTTGAAATCTTTACAAATGCATACCTAATACAACTATCTGACATTTGAAAAGGTAATCAATCTCTATTTGCCGATGTATCATATCTTGTATTTTGCCGCATAATGTACATATTGTGATTGGCCTGTAACTGATTTAAGTATAACATGTATTCAATTTTTTAAAGATGGTCGATAACATTTTGATATTGCAATACTGTGTTCTTGTATTTTCCATGTTTTAAGATTGTCATTGCATTTTGCATAATGTTTTTGGTATTGAATAAAGTTGTAATTGACTTCAACTGGTATCGGTGCAGACAACAATTACAGTTGTGGGACCGCACAACGCACCAAAAATAGCGTGCGCACACCGTGCATACATCGTTCACACACCGTCCGCACATCGTTCACACATGGTGCGCACAACTGTGCGATTTAGCAATCGTCCGCCCCGTTGTGTGCTTCTCTCCGCACAACTGTGCGATTTGGTATAATTTGTAGATTAAAATTACGGAATGATAAAAATACGGAAGGCTTGTATGCGATAATGTACACTGTGTATATATCTGTAATTTCTCATCACAATAATCAAGATTATACAATTTCACAATGCGTGTTACACAGGATTACAGCGACCGTTAGGCTGTCAAGAATGGGTGTGGCTCCAAGGTAACAGAACAGGTAAAAAACAATGTTATGATTGTCCGGAGTTTTACCTGACCAGTGCCTGACACACAGAGCTGATATGCGATACCGTTTGACCGTAATGAATAATATTTGTTATTTGCATTCGTTTGCCTATAGCTCCCCTTCACCTGGATTTTCACCCCCCCGGCCTTCCCCGACGAGTTACGGAAATGCCCCAGGCGGGGAGAAAACTACGGTCCAGGTACATGTACAAAGTGGTTATGTTTACCTGTATACGGGATTGTGTTGTAATTTTACATGTGTCGATTAAGTTTGTTTAGAAACACAGAAAACACAATTCCTAAATAGAAGAATATATAGACAGAAAAATAAGTTTATAGCTGTTGCTAGAATATAGAAACATACGTAAACATCAAGTTTATATGTTTAAACACGAAACCGTATAAATTGTCAAGGCATTCCTCAATTTACACCAACCACGATTGTTATCGCACAACGTCCGTCCATCGTGCGCACATTTGTGCGCAAGCAATGATCGTTCAGCTTTTCATCGATCGCCCATCGTGCACACACCGTTCACACACCGTGCACACATCACACCACACATCGTGTAACGTTGTGCGATCCCACAACTGTACATCTTTTTAGTTCATCATCATTATCACGTATCACTCTACAAAATACTCTACACACACACACACACACACACACACACACACTCACACACACAAACACACACACACAAACACACAGATAAGCGTGATATAAAGGTGTGTCGCCCTGTGTCAGTCGGTGAAATACTCTACAAACACACTACTGTGATGGAAGGGTGTGTCACCCTGTGCCACTTGGTGAAATACTCTGCACACACACACATTACTGTGATGGAAGGGTGTGTCGCCCTGTGCCACTCGGTGAAATACTATACACACACACGCACACATTACTGTGATGGAAGGGTGTGTCGCCCTGTGCCACTCAGTTATCTATGTATATATCACACAAAGTACAAATTAATAATGTTTTAATACAGTTTGATCAGTAAAAGGGTATATATATATTTTTGACTCATAATCAAATGATCAACATGCATATTGATATGGTGAACAAATTACATTTGTGTTGTGTCATATATATGAATGTTGTGTTTATTGCGATGATTTGGAATATATCAAAACAATATTATTTTATAAATCTTTGTCTTTCTCATATATGCTGCATGTAGTAAATGATGGGGGTTTGGGGAAAACATTCGGCATATATCGTCGGTCCAGTCGCTTCGTGGTGTGTTGTCATGATTCTAGGGGGACAACATTCGGCATATATCGTCGGTCTAGTCGCTTCATGGTGTTTTGTCATGACTCTAGATCTACTGACTTCATTTCATAATGATTTCAGCAATGTTTACATAAAAATCAAGTTTGGCAAATTAATACCTTACGCTTTAATTTGGTTATTTTTCAGGCTGCCAAGGTCAACGCCAAGGTCACAATGCTGTTTATAGGTCAACCGCAGGGGCCAAGGGGCCTTCATTTATTACATTTTTTTTCTAGATTTATAACTGGTATGACTGATAAAATTTAGATTCGTCAGTTAAAGACAGAATAAATCAGTTGTCTATTTGAACTACAAATTATTAATTTATACAATTTAGCCAAAATTGTGATGCTACATGATTATTTGTCTTTTTAAGGCTCCTTAATTAATACTTAAAAAACATTCATTTTAATAATTATATACATTTATATAAATCAAATAAATATAACTTACATTCTGCATTGAAAAATGTTTGAAAATAATGTAATGTAAAATAAAATATAATGGATAATTATTCTGAGCTTAACCTTCAAATATAAACGGGATTAAATTCAAGATAAATCTTAAAGTTTATTAAGGAATAAATGAACATACAACTACAATGTATATTGATATTTCAATGTCTCCACTAAGGATCTCACCCGGGACCTCTGTTGTATTACTGACACCGAATGAGTTAAAAGAATTTCCCCGAGCCAAAAAAAGTCAGTAGGAAGAAGGTAGTAGGTATCACATTTATACATTTGCAGATTAAATTTACCATCCTCAAACTTCTGATGACACGATATTTCCATTTTACGAAAGAAATGTTTAACGCTATGTAACACAACACGAGTGACAAGGGTTGATGGTTGGTTAGAAGTTTATTCTGGTAACCTCAAGGGTTGGGATCGGTCTCTGTCGTTGGTATATGTACCCTAGTGCAGTCTCTAAACGTTCCTAGCCCTTCTAATCTCTTCTCTCACCGTCCGTTGCTTCTCTCTCCCATTACCCCCTTTCAATGTTTTATTTATGCTCGATTATAATGTATTGTTTCGTGCATAGATGGTCAGTTGAAACTTGAAGATCATATCTATGTAATCCTGGATTAATATTCCCGATATACGTAATCAATTACACAACGTTGTCTGAGCTTTTCCCCGATATACGTAATCAATTACACAACGTCGTAACACTGGCAGGTCACAGCTTACACGGTGTCTATTAATAATAATAATAATATACAACATTTATATAGCAACATTTAAACAACAAAGGCTTGCAATCACTTTCATATATTTAACAAGCAATGTGCACATAATTGAACACATAAAAGGGTGGTATTTACATGACGTCATTGCAAAGATTCTAAAATGCAGACGTGAAGAGGTGAGTTTTTATGTCCCTCTTGAACTTGGCCAGGGTATTTGACTTCCTAATAGCAGATGGTAAGCTATTCCACAACGTAGCCGAAACCCTCCCAAAGCATCTGTTTCCGTAGGTCACAGTACGAGATTTTGGGACACACAACACAGATTCTGACTCCGACCGCAGTGATCTTGACGGCTGATACAGGGTAACAAGTTCCTGTAGGTACTGAGGAGCTGTTCCATTCAGTGCCTTGTATGTGTATACCAGAATTTTGTACTGCGACCTGTATCGTACTGGTAACCAGTGCAACGAATAAAGCGCAGGTGTGATGTGCTCTCTCTTTCGAGTACGAGTAACTAGCCGTGCTGCAGTGTTCTGGACCCTCTGCAGACGACTAGTTAGTTTGTCAGATATACCACAGAGCAGGGCGTTACCGAGAGGTAACATGTGAATGCACCAAAATCTTTCATGCATCTGCAGTTATAAACTGCCGAATATAGCCGATGTTCCTGATCTGGTAGTAACAGGATTTGGCAATAGCGTTCACTTGTTTCTCCATGTTCAGAGAACAGTCAAAGTATACCCCTAGGGTTTTAACAGCTGTTTGCTGACACTTTGAGGAAAAGACGATTAGTTTTGTCTTTTCCTGATTAAGTTTAAGCATGTTGGCGTTCATCCAGATACTGATATCTGTCAGACAAGCTTCCAGACTTTCTGAGACTGTATTCCAATTGTCCTGTGGTGTTATGACCATGTAAATTTGTGTGTCATCGGCATAGCAATGATAGCGAAGGCTATGGCGACGACAAATCTCTCCAACTAATAGCAGCGTTAAGCTAAAGGGACGTGTTCCACACATTTTAATCTCTTCGTTCCTTTGCATTTTTCGTATGTTCCTTCGCAACAGTAACCATCCCCGATAGCGGGGATACGCTCACTTTCGCTCTCTAAACCTCTGAAATATATCATAACAAAATTGAAGGCACGAAGCAGAAAAATCTGACCAATCGCTAGGCTGATACCTGTCCTGTGAAGATTACAAAGGAGAGACGCCCGACTTCAAAGCCTGTCAATTTTTACCGTTACGTGAACGCAAGATTCTTTTGATGTTCATCATATCAACAAGGTGGCGCACACGGAGCCTTCAATTTTGCTATGACTATTCCAGGGATGTAGAGAGCGAAAGTGAGCGTAAGCCCTGTATATCGAGGATAAACAGTAACATGATGGCGACGAAGTAACCACGGGGACATGATAATTTGTAACAGTTATATTTGGACCTAAACTAAGGTGTTTAGAGTAATTTTACACGTTGGAAGGGGCGGTGTTAGATTCATTTTCGATAAAAATGCCACAAATCCCTCAAATGGTGTAAAATTACTCTAAACACCTTAGTTTAGGCCCAAATATAGATGCAACAAACTCTCAGATCACTGTGGAAGCGACCATTATCGTGCTGCCATCTATTTTAACAATAGATAAGCTACACCAGTTAGCAAAATAACAACAGAAGAAAGTAGAAATCTATTCAGTTTTCTGCTGGGTTTTTTTTTACTTCGTTTTCAATCGAAAGATTTCAGGGTATTTTACCCATACAGCACAACCAAAATATTTAGATAGGGGGGGGGGGCAAAATCCTTAGAAGACTGCTCTAGGGATAATTTCAGGGAGCATATTTTCGGAGTTCTATACTAATGCAATCAACTGTAGCATGCATATAGTCCTTGTTTTTTCAGTATAAACTGTAATTTAAATAAAATGTTTTCTGAAAAATAATCCCAGTAGGGCGAGTTCAGCAAGCAGGGGGACATCAATCCTTAATACAGATGACATGAAAAAAGATTTTGAGATGTTTCCTGAATTTACTACTCTCAGTGTCCGTCTCTGGCTCCGTGCTAGGTCTGCCTCAAAATGAGAAATGTCTAGTTGTATACATGTATACTTATACCCGATGTAACGTCACATATCCACATATCAACGTCTAAAAGTGAAAGCTTTACCAAATAGCTTTTGCATTTGAGTTAAGTGTAGTATTAGAGCACGAAGACATTGAACGCATGAACTTTCATTCAAATTGGTTTTATCATAATCGCGAACGTAGATCACTTTAAAAGTAAAAACACCGGACAGTATAGTTTAAATGTCAAACCACGTCTATACGTGAACAGCCAATTTATATGAAGTGTCAATCACTGTCACGATTAACTGTGAATAATGTGATGATTTAAACATTGTTTCGTTGAAATATGGCTTTAGAGGTCGGCTGAAATCGGGATACGAAAATGGCCTTTCCCCACTTCATGCATTTTTTTAATTTCACTTGAAATCAGTAACAAGCAAGTCTATTTGTGTGGAATTGGCGAATATTTGTCTCTCTAGTGTGTATTGAAATATATGAAAAAGTATACCGTTCTGAGGCATTATTTGCTTACTCCGTTTAACAACAATTAAAATATTCTATTTTACAAAATCTTTATAAACAATTAGACAGATTCGTCACGCAGGTGTGGCTTTAAGTAATAACCCAAAACCTAAGTACAAAACAAGTATTGCTTCATATTCAATGCGTATTTTTCAGAAAAGAAACAGGTTACCAAATCTCCACTCATCGCTAGCTTTAAATTATACGTGGAATTCAAACTCGAAATAAAAAAGAATTCTGCTAGGTTCGCTCTTGTTGGTGATATTCAATTCAATTAGGCTTCACAACATTGGTTTTACGTTTGTTTTAAAACACAATTTTCATAAACAGGAATTGGATTAGTTTGGATTTATGCTAAAATTGGAAGGTTTATTTTGTAAATAGTGTGCCACAAGTAATCTCGTCACGAGTTCTTGGATCCGCCACTGAAGATATATTTTTGTTAAAATACTGCTAAACAAATGTTCATAATGATATTTCAAACTATTCAATAAATGTCATATCATCACTACTATTACTACAAAAAATATAAAATTTTGAGAATTCATAAATTTCATAAGAAAAACTTGATACACATACATTTTTACCTCATTAACATCGTCAGTTTTCGGTCCAGGTTACTAGCCGTAGGTATACGCATATCAAATACAGTTAAATGCTGTTGAAAGTTACTTTAATACTTTCAACTACATGTTTTCTTCCAACACTGGGGACAAACAGAAACGCGCCGGTACACCATACCAACTGTGCTAGTTGGAGGATCGGTCATAAATGCCCTTTGGGCATGACATTCACAGGTAACACCTCTGAGGTAATTAGTTCACATGTTAATTCAGAGGTTGGTATCATTAATGCCCTTTGGCTATGATATTAAGTGGTAAGAATTACAGGTAACTAGCACACCTTTTAATTCATAAGTAAGATATTTAAGTATGTAAACTATTGTGATTGCAAATTTGACAGGATTTTAGTAAATCTTCGTACAACTGCAAAAAAACTTGTGCAGTTCCCGGCCTGAAAATAGCATTCATAAATCATTTCTAAAAATACCATCCGTTAATAAAAGTGAAAGAAACAAATGTCAATAACAGTGTTCGGAGTAGTAAATAAATCAGCTAGACCAGGATTCGAGCCCTGAATCTCATTATTTAATACTGCCACTCTAATCAATTGAACTACCTGGCCAACA
>NW_018404984.1:81281-82027 GCF_002113885.1 Mizuhopecten yessoensis
AATTCCCACGAGTAACGTCTTCGTTTAGACCACGTATGCATTTTGTTTAAAAGCCGATTAGGGTCCGCAGATCCGACACGACAGNGTAATCGTCTATTTTACCAAAGGCCGTTCGTTTTCTTTGAAGGATGCAGATTACATGTCGTTTTGAGGTATATATATATATATCATCAGAAAAATATCCAAAGTCCTTGTGATGGTTAAATATAAAAAATACAAATGACAAGACTTTCTTACTACGTCCCTAGCGCTTTCACCACTTTAGATATATATCTCAACAGTTCATGTGTCTCTATAAATTAAGAAATGGATAAGGCTTTTTCTGGGTGTCAAATTGTCCGTTAATTATACATTGTTTTTGATAATTACAATTACGGTCCAGTAAACACTCTTCTTTGACGCTGTTAATACAAAGTAAATTGTTTGATATTTTTCCTGTGAAACGTGTGTCGATTAGATGTGAAATTACAAACTAATACATATGACACATGATTCAATTACGGAATATAAGAAAAACACATGACATTTCTTACATTTGCATACACGATATGTGACTAACTGGTAAGTGTGAGTCAAAATCTTGCATGCCATATACAATATTGTGTTTCCTCTTAGTTTCTTGTAAAGGTTTCTACTCTTGTTTTCTTACAGTTTTTGTAAAACCATTACGTTTTTTTTAATCAGTCTTATAGTCTGCTTCAAATCTCAGTTTTAAAGTTAAATAAAAGGAAGTGTTCTAAGACGGT
>NW_018404984.1:83175-83487 GCF_002113885.1 Mizuhopecten yessoensis
AACTGTTCCTGTTAAACTATTGAGTTTTGTAGATATTAAATGTAAATTGCCCCGATTTGAATCACGCACCATTAAACCCTTAGGGATGCAAAACTTTTATAATGACCAAAGCACTGAAACAAAGCCCCGCCGTTGTGCCATCTCTGGATCAACATTTTTTTTTTTACTTTTTCTTTTAAGAATGTCTATTATTTAATTGTGATTAAGTGAGATCCGATATTTACGTGAAACACACCCTTTTATGATCGTGTGATAGTGGTCACTCCAAACATGTGAAACTAGTTTAAATATATATAGTATTGGAGCTGAGGT
>NW_018404984.1:84417-85147 GCF_002113885.1 Mizuhopecten yessoensis
CTTTTGTTGTTGGAGGGAAGTCAAAGTTTCCGGAGAAAAAAAACACCGACCTGTGACCAGTACCTGAGGCCTGCCCCATGTTGGCCTCTAACCCGCGGCCCAGTAGTGGAGGGCAAATGATTCAGATAGCCTTAACAACTCGGACACTGCACCCCCTTTCAGAAGTGAAACGAATAACTTTGTCTCTACTTATTAACACATCATAAAAGAATCTGGTTGAAAGATATCCCCGTTTCCCTAGGACCGTTTCATGGATTTAACTCTCAAGGCCAGGAAGTTCTTTCGAAAAATAAACACTGACAGTATTGGCTGAATTATTCAAAAAACGCTGAGCTAATCATTTGAAAGATGGGCCTTGTTTGCCGATGAAGACATCTGTGCAAACATTTATGAGACAATTAAAACATATGTGTTGTAATCAATAAGGACGCTCAATTATCCTCACTTCAATAAGATCAAAATTATTGATCGTAAACAACACTGAAAACGAATTAAAATTAACACGACATCAGGTAATAATCACCATCTATTTAAAAATTTATTTCCGTTTTACAACAGATGTTGATGAAGAGTAACGCAGATATTAAGCTTTTTAAAAGAATAATTATCGGAAATTTTGCAACATACAACATTTTGNGCTTTTTAAAAGAATAATTATCGGAAATTTTGCAACATACAACATTGTTGGAATAAGTCGTTATATGCTCAAATACACTACTCAGTCAAATTC
>NW_018404984.1:89582-90073 GCF_002113885.1 Mizuhopecten yessoensis
ATCTCTAAGAAGTAATCATTATTTCCATTGTAAGTGCTAACCTGTTTACCTCACAGAGCAAAAATGTTAGCATAAACAAATCAAGAATAAAGCTTTGAAATGATATTTTTCCAGAATAATATTAATAAATGTTAAAACATTTCAATGTTTCATTCATTTTAATCATAGCATATAGAAACTAAAGGTTAATATAAAGATACATAATCAATGTAAATTTGTTTACTCTGAAGTTATCTGTTTTTTAAAAATATAGATATACATCTTAAGTTAACCCAGACTTCATTCTGTTATTTTGCTTTTGGAACAAAACACAACAACCCTAACACATCCCCTTATCTAGCTGTCCTCCCTTACAATGTAAGGAGTATTCCAATTAACAGGTATAAAAATGCTAAAGACCTGTCAATTAAAATGTGTTGTTTGGTACATTGGGATTCTATTAGGCCGTACCTGGTCAAGGTTACTTTGCATACAGGCAATTGCTCCAATGT
>NW_018404985.1:0-147 GCF_002113885.1 Mizuhopecten yessoensis
CACAATAGACATGCACGTGTTATTTACCATACATAATAGACAGTCACGTGTTATTCACCATACATAATAGACATGCACGTGTAATTCACCATACACAATAGGCATGCACGTGTTATTCACCATACATAATAGACATGCACGTGTTAT
>NW_018404985.1:909-1905 GCF_002113885.1 Mizuhopecten yessoensis
GTACACAATAGACAGTCACGCGTAAGTCACCAAACATAATACACATTAACGTGTTATTCACCATACACAATAGATATGCACGTGTTATTCACCATACACAATAGACATGCACGTGTTATTCGCCATACGTAATAGACATGCACGTGTTATTCACCATACATAATAGACATGCACGTGTTATTTGCCATACACATTAGACATTCACGTGTTATTCACCATACACAATAGACATTCATGAATTAGTCACCATACACAAAAGACATGCACGTGTTATTCGCCATACACAATAGACATTCACGTGTTATTCACCATACACAATAGACAGTCGCGTGTTATTCACCATACACAATAGACATTCACATGTTATACACTATTCACAAAAGGCAATCACATGTTATACAACATACATAAATGAAAGTCACATGTTATACATAATACATTAAATGACAGTCTTATGTTATACATAATACATAATATGTAGTATACGCGGTACACGTCATACATATTAGACAGTTAACGGTTGACTAATATACTATCACATAATGTACTGTGTTATCACATAATCTACTCTGTTATCACATAATGTACTGTGTTATCACATAATGTACTGTGTTATCACATAATGTACTATGTTATCACATAATGTACTGTGTTATCACATAATGTACTNGCATAATGTACTATGTTATCGCATAATGTACTATGTTATCACATAATGTACTGTGTTATCACATAATATACTGTGTTATCACATAATGTACTATGTTACCACATAATGTACTGTGTTATCACATAATGTACTCTGTTATCACATAATGTACTCTGTTATCACATAATATACTGTGTTATCACATAATGTACCATGTTATCACATAATGTACTGTGTTATCACATAATGTTCTGTGTTATCACATAATGTACTATGTTATCACATAATATTTAGATTTGTTTTGGCAAAGCCCTTCTATATTACTACTAAAGCACTGCCAATAGCAG
>NW_018404986.1:0-147 GCF_002113885.1 Mizuhopecten yessoensis
CATCAACATCGCAATTGCTCTACCCCTCTGCATTTGCGTTAAGCGTGGCATCTCAGTCAATGTTGAAATCAAAATGCCAACGTGGAAAATTAATGTGGCTGCACTTAGAGTATCCGTTGAGATTATTTGTTTGAAAAACTCCGGCTT
>NW_018404986.1:1633-2051 GCF_002113885.1 Mizuhopecten yessoensis
GTTTTTGGTTCATTATACATTTTCATACAGTCAAGACTAATGTAATATAATTTGTAGCTTTCATTGACAAAGGACGGTCACGTTTAATTGTTTGGCTCTATAAGATCTGAAGAGGCCTTACATATTGTTGTTTTAATTGTTTGGCTCTATAAGATCTAAAGAGGCCTTACCTATTGTTGTTTTAATTGTTTGGCTCTAAAAGATCTTTAAGAAGCCTTACCACTTGTTGTTTTAATTGTTTGGTTCTATAAGATCTGAAGAGGCCTTACCTATTGTTGTTATAATTGTTCGGGTCTGTAAGATCTGAAGAGGCCTTATCACTTGTTGTTTAAATTGTGTGCCTCTATAAGATCTGAAGAGGCCTTACCTATTATTGTTTTAATTGTTTGGCTCTATAAGATCTAAAGAGGCCTTACCT
>NW_018404986.1:3248-3690 GCF_002113885.1 Mizuhopecten yessoensis
TAGCCCATGTATACTTTGAAACCCTTGACTATTAATTATATGTATCAGACTGCATTCTTCAAAAATACTTTTCACATATTTTAGCCATGATGATTCATAATTTGATAAAATTGTTTACAGTTTATTACTTAATTTATTCTGGTTTTTTTTTTTTTGTCAATTTAGCCCAAAATCCGTCCATTCTTACTTTGACATTAATATCTAGTGGACACCTTCCAAGTTCTCCGTATATCATAAAATTCGGTGTAGACGTTTTAACATTAAGTATGTGTTTGCAAAATTGTAAATGTAAACGTTCGATAAGTTAATAGTTACAGAAACCCCAAACTTCACATCCGTATAAAACAATAGGTTTGATGGCTTTGTCAAATATATCAAGTCTATAAAATCTGAAGAAGCTATACCACTTGTTGTTTTAATTGTTTGGTTCTATAAGATCTGA
>NW_018404986.1:4268-8816 GCF_002113885.1 Mizuhopecten yessoensis
GCATAAATTACTGGGGAAATGTTCATGTTCTGGTCTAATTAGAAACGATCGGGATACTGGCCCAATTGACTTCATCCTGTTCTGTCTTGCAGCCCTGGGAACCACAACAAATACACTTAGATTTCCATCATCATATTCATTGCGGTGATTCATGGGGTAAGTCTCTCTCTCTCTCTGTCTCTCTGTCTCTGTCTCTCTGTCTCTCTCTCTCTCTCTCTCTCTCTCTCTCTCTCTATTACACAATGATTTGTAAACACAATTACTTGTTTAAAAATTTTATGTATTAGTGTTTCTTGCTCATAAAATATATCTTTGTAACAAATTATCCTTTGCTATCAACAGGAAGCGTTTGAGTCATTACAGAGTATTTCATGTTATAGGTGACAAATTGGTGCTTGCGACGGATGCAGGAACAGTGGTGCTAGAAGGTAATATTTTTACAATTATGAGATGACCAGAGCGAATTTTTATTGATTGATGTTGTTTTGTGTTATATCTTAAAAGTGCGTATGCGTAAACGGTGCACTGTTTAATATGACTTATGCACTACACTCCAAGTCTGTTATACTAACAACTTAAGTCATCATGAAATTATAATTTACCCGGTAAATGCATGCATTTTTATTCGAATTTAGTATGTGTTTTGACTCTACCGATAAAATCTTCTTTTTTGTGTAAAAAGACACGTCACGACCATTCATATATTTCTTGATGAGGCGTTCGGCAAAGCCTGCACTAGATCAGCTGGAGCGGATAATAAGCAAGAAAGATTGATTGCAAACGATGGTAACAGAAGAAACAGCTTAATTCGGCATATCTGTTATATTGTATCTTGAGGATTATTCACATATCTATTGAAACGTGTTTTGGGGTGTTGATTGTTCTTGTTTTAACTATATAGTGTTAGACATTAATGTATTAACGCTGATGTACTTGTATCAATAAGTGGAAGCCCTTCTTTCAGAGGGTCTGCCGCCCAGGACAATATTTGACAGGACAGTGCTAGTCAAACAACTGACTATTGTAGAAGCACATGGTCTCCTTGTGCTGAGAAGTGAAAAAGGTATTGTAACAATTTTTAATCAATAAACAAATTCTCTAATCGTGCTCAGATTTCACATGTTGGTTCCCCATGCTCCTTAGTTATGTACATTGTATTTTGTGACTGTTTAAAAAACGAGTTGGCCGATATGCAGCCATATTGAATTTCGAGAGTTAGTGTTTGTTAGCTTTATTTCACAGAAAATACTGGATTTCTCTTATTTCATATGTAGGTTCCGATACCTTGTTGTTATACTTAATTTTGGGACCGATCTAAAAACTCGAATGGCCTACAGGAAGCCTTCTTGGATTTTGCGAGAGTTTGTTAGCGCGTTTGCTCAGAATGTACAGGAGGGATTTTTTTCTTCTCAAAGTTCGCATGCATGCAGGTTGCCCGTGGTCATTGTGCACGCTTTATTTTGAGACTGATGCGGTAAAGATGGGGGCCACCAAAAAGCCGTCTTCAATGAGTGTGAGCTATCCATTGTTGATATCACTCTTTCTCACAAAGTATTGGACAGGTCTTTATCAAGTTACATACGTTGATTTCCATTGGTCTGTGATTGTGAATGTTTAAGTTTTTAATCTGGTAGTAACATCAAATTGGTCTCCAGATTCATTTTTTGGATTTTGACGGTTCCAGTTTGTTATCACTAGTTCCCAAGAAGTACTAGACAGATCTTGATCAAATTACACAGTAAGTACTATGCTAGTAGACGGAGGCACGTTAGTCTAGTGGTAGAACGCCGGGCTCGTGACCGAAGGGTTGCGGGTTCGAGTCACGGCATGGCACTGTGTTGTATCTTTGAGCAAGATACTTTACTCAGCTTGTTCCAGTCTACTCAGCTGTAAATGAGTAGTGGTTGGGCACTGCTAGAATTGTTGAATGCTAGTTGTTAGCGCCTCAATGGCAGCTCCGGCTGTATGCTCCACATGGAGTAGAGAAAGGTATTGGCTGGTTGCAAAGGCCCTATAACCACGGATAATAATTTGTGAACCGCTTTGAGACGACCTACGAAATAGGTTGTGATAAAGCGGTATATAAGAACATCGAATTATTATTATTATTAAAACGACAACTTTACTTTATAAGATCAATTTCATACATAACAGTATTGCGTTTGATCAAAAGCTACCACAAGGTGCATTTATTATTTACATGACGCAATCCAACATAAAAGAAAGAGAAGAGAAAACTTATACATACATTGATTCCAGGAAGATGGTACGATAGATGGCCATCTGGGATCTCTTATTTTATCACCTTTCACTTATCCATATCATCAGATTGGGGCATGCAAGTTATCATTGTAGTTGTTTTTATTACGCTTAACATTGTCTGCAGGTAAAGACAGCAAGGTCCATGTGTTTCGACTCCTAGATTTTGAAGGTGAATACAATGAACATACCGTTCGAACCAGGTTGGACTGCCGGGATCACAGACTCGACAAAACCAAGGGTACATAGCCAGCAGTTTTTTATGACACGCTTACATATCTCGACAAATGAAAACAAATAGTGTTGTGTTCCTGTTACAATAATACAGAACATAGTTAAGCAGCTTTAACAAGAATATACTTCAAATTAGGAACCATCATGAATATCCGGAACCTAATGAAGTAAAAGAACAATAGGTTTCTTGTTTTCGCACTTACTAAAAAATGTACATCAACATCAAAGTAAATAAACCTACAGCTAGCATTACTTTACGACGATCATATACGTTTCTTAACAACGACTCGTTTGTGCTACGAATGGTACAGGACACTACACAAAGCATTCTTGCTATAAATGTAATGTGACATTAGACATTACCTATCCCTTACTATGAATGTCATATGACACTAGACAACAACTTCTAAATAGTTTTTTGTATCATGTGACACTAGACATTACATTTCTCTTACTATAAATGTCAGGTGACACTGGACAACGACTTCTTTATATCTCTGTGTATCACATGACACTCGACATTAATTTTTTTTTTGCTATAAACGTCATGAGACAAAAGACAACAAATTCTGTATAACTCTGTGTGTCACGTGACCCTAGACATTAAACATCTTTTAAACAGACGTTACCTCTCTCTTCTTACTATAAATGTCCTGTGATTCTAGACAACGCATCTCCCGTGCTATGACGTTCTATTACACAAACCTACACCTGTATCATTTTACCCCATTTCGGGTGAATACAGGATCCCCCGTGCTATGACGTTCTATTACACAAACCTACACATGTATTATTTTTTCGGGTGGATACAGGTTGTCACCTCTACGCCTTAAGCAGACCTGGAACTAGCCATCTCCGTATGGTTGTAGCAGTTCAGAGACGTTTACTATTGTTCACATGGAAGCACTCCGCTGCTTGGTCTGCGTGGTGTCCGACGGTGGACTTCGAAATCGCAGATGGGTTCAGCTTTGTACGGGTATGTATTATTCTGTTATAGAAACAGCTTACGGATTTAGAGCTTAAGGGTATTATGTTGTTATGGTGATAACATACGGAATCCGATTTCTGCGTGTATGCAGTAGGGTGTTATACAGATTTTATATAGAGTTACACTGGCGTTATATTGCTATTGGGAAAGCTTATCGATTAAAACAGATAGGAAGTATCGTGTTACCAAGAGAACGTATTGAATCGGCATTTTACGGGTACATTTATGTTTATCGCAATTTAAACTCAAAATTGATACATCAGGACAAAATATGCAAGAAGGAAACATTTAAATGGAAACTCTTGAAAAAGAACGAAAGAAAAGAAAATCATGTGACTCTGAAGGGTAACTGTCCTCTGCTTTATCGGCGGAATGTCACATAGCGAGGATAGGTATGGTAACAACCAAACAACAAGGGATACTAACGAGCATAATTCAAACCATCGACCTTGATATCACATAAAACTGTTGTTTTCTACTATTGGTCCCATTGCTCCCGTAACATATTTATTAGTTCTCCTACACAGGAACTTCACACGGATGAGCCGCCACTATTGGTCACACTGATAGATGGAAATAAAGAAGACAACCAGATATGTGTGGGATATAAAAATCAATTCGACCTGATAAATGAAAAAAATGGTGATACCCTGCAGTTGTACCATGTCGAAGCTAACAAGGTAATCCACCAAGTTCTTATGTAAAAGACGGTTTAACGTCGGAATTGCCTCATGTTACTGCATTAGCGTTTCAATTTGATTGATGGTATGTCTATCATTGTCAGAGTTTGAAATCAATTCATACACATGTACACGCTCAAACAGAAAATCCTTATAGTTGCATCATGTTATATCTAAAGTTAGGTGACGGAATCATAACCAATAGTCATTTACTCACAACAGAACTGAAACAACCAAAGTGTTGATAAAGGAAATGGTATACACTTACAAGGTTTTCGGTCAGTGTACACATATCTGTAGCTTTCTTGTTTTATGGCACAAATACCTGTATCTCTGTTGTTTTATGGTACATATATCTGTAGCTCTGTTGTTTTATGGTACATATAT
>NW_018404986.1:23576-24837 GCF_002113885.1 Mizuhopecten yessoensis
CTGTTGTTTTATGGTACATATATATGTAGATCTGTTGTTTTATGGTACATATATCTGTAGCTCTGTTGTTTTATGGTACATATATATGTAGCTCTGTTGTTTTATGGTACACATATATATAGCTCAGTTGTTTTATGGTACACATATCTGTAGCTCTGTTGTTTTATGGTACACATATATGTAGCTCTGTTGTTTTATGTCACATATATATGTAGCT
Source organism: Mizuhopecten yessoensis (assembly GCF_002113885.1). NCBI lineage: Eukaryota > Metazoa > Mollusca > Bivalvia > Pectinida > Pectinidae > Mizuhopecten > Mizuhopecten yessoensis. The sequence continues at coordinate 23,794 of NW_018404986.1, forward strand.
CTGTTGTTTTATGGTACACATACCTGTAGCTCAGTTGTTCTATGGTACATATATATGTAGCTCAGTTGTTTGATGGTACATATATATATAGCTCTGTTGTTTTATGGTACATATAGATGTAGCTCTGTTGATTTATGGTACATATATACGTAGCTCTGTTGTTTTATGGTACATATATCTGTAGCTCTGTTGTTTTATGGTACATATATATGTAGCGCTGTTGTTTTATGGTACATATATATGTAGCTCTGTTGTTTTATGGTACATATATCTGTAGCTCTGTTGTTTTATGGTACATATATATGTAGCTCTGTTGTTTGATGGTACATATATCTGTAGCTCTGTTGTTTTATGGTACACATATATGTAGCTCAGTTGTTTGATGGTACATACATATATAGCTCTGTTGTTTTTTGGTACATATATGTGTAGCTCTGTTGTTTTATGGTATATATATCTGTAGCTCTGTTGTTTTATGGTACATATATCTGTAGCTCTGTTGTTTTATGGCACATATATCTGTAGCTCTATTGTTTTATGGTACATATATATGTAGCTCTGTTGTTTTATGGTACACATATATGTAGCTCTGTTGTTTGATGGTACACATATATGTAGCTCTGTTGTTTTATGGTACATATATCTGTAGCTCTGTTGTTTTATGGTACATATATCTGTAGCTCTATTGTTTTATGGTACATATATCTGTAGCTCCTTTGTTTTATGGTACATATATATGTAGCTCACTTGTTTTATGGTACACATAGATGTAGCTCTGTTGTTTTATGGTACATACAGTTGTGGGACCGCACAACGTACCAAAAATAGCGTGCGCACACCGTGCATACATCGTTCACACACCGTCCGCACATCGTCTACACATGGTGCGCACAACTGTGCGATTTAGCAATCGTTCGCCCGTTGTGCGATATTCTCTGCACTACTGTGCGATTTGGTATCATTTGAAGATCAAAATTACGGAATGACAAAAATACGGAAAGCTTGTATACGATAATGTACACTGTGTATATATCTGTAATTTCT
>NW_018404986.1:25429-29888 GCF_002113885.1 Mizuhopecten yessoensis
TGTTGTTTTATGGTACATATATATGTAGCTCTGTTGTTTTATGGTACATATATCTGTAGCTCTGTTGTTTTATGGTACATATATCTGTAGCTCTATTGTTTTATGGTACATATATCTGTAGATCTGTTGTTTTATGGTACATATATAAGTAGCTCTGTTGTTTTATGGTACATATATATGTAGCTCTGTTTTTTTATGTCACATATATATGTAGTTATTTTGCTTTATGGTACATATATATGTAGCTCTGTTGTTTTATGGTACATATATGTGTAGCTCTGTTGTTTTATGGTACATATATAAGGAGCTCTGTTGTTTTATGGTACATATATAAGTAGCTCTGGTGTTTTATGGTACATATATATGTAGCGCTGTTGTTTTATGGTACATATATATATGTAGCTCTGTTGTTTTATCTATTGTTTTATGGTACATATATATGTAGCTCAGTTGTTTTATGGTACATATATCTGTAGATCTGTTGTTTTATGGTACATATATATGTAGCTCTGTTGTTTTATGGTACACATATATGTAGCGCAGTTGTTTTATGGTACATATATCTGTAGCTCTGTTGTTTTGTGGTACATATAGATGTAGCTCTGTTGTTTTATGGTATATATATCTTATTATGATGTGTGATAATTTACTTCAAAACCGGAAATTGAAATGAATGCCATTGCTAACTGCTTGTACTCGAACACTAGCGAATTTTCGTAGTAACAATAATCACATCAAGGTACTTATGACAAGGAAGTGACTCATTAGTTTCTGTCATTTAACCCGTGTCATTTAGGTGAAACTGGTGTCTGCTCTGGATATCTATGAAGATGAAGAAGCAGAACTGCTACTGTGCTACAATCGTAAGTCACACATAACATTTCATGATGATGACGTTTGTACATCAAATGCATACCAGTTCATGTCTGGAAACCCATAGTGGCGTATATACCTTCTAATTATCACGCCATCGTAATTCTGGTACTCTATAGTGGTTGTTGTACAGTTAGATATAGAATACTAAGACGGATACACCATAATAACATTGCAACGTCTAATATACCATCACAAAGCCTTTAATCCAATAATTATTTGTGTGCATTTTAACTTCTAATAAACTGACATAAGACTAATCCCATAATTATTGGTGTATATTTCTGTGTTTAATATATCATCATAAGCCTGCAGTTTCATAGTTATATGATAATTTTCTGATATAACCTATTATTGAAAGTAGTTTTGTTTTGGTTTAGGGTGTGTCAGGTGTTCCTTGGTGATCGTTGTAAAGTGGTCGATGGTGATGTTTATGTCTTTTTAATAACACACGACATCGTTAGTCAGGAATATGAGAGTGGCGCGTACCTTCTGATATAACATGTCGTTGTTAGTCAGAAATCTTAGAGTGGCATGTGTACCTTCTGATATAACATATCCTGGTTAGTCAGGAATCAAATAGTGGCGTGTGTACCTTCTGAAAGAACATATCCTGGTTAGTCAGGAATCAAATAGTGGCGTGTGTACCTTATATTATAACATGTCGTTGTAAGTCAGGAATCTAATAGTGGCGTGTGTACCTTCTGATATAACATATCCTGGTTAGTCAGGAATCAAAGAGTGGCGTGTGTACCTTCTGATATAACATATCCGGGTTAGTCAGAAATCAAATAGTGGCGTGTGTACCTTATATTATAACATGTCGTTGTAAGTCAGGAATCTAATAGTGGCGTGTGTACCTTCTGATATAACATATCCTGGTTAGTCAGGAATCAAATAGTGGCGTGTGTACCTTCTATTATAACATGTCGTTGTAAGTCAGGAATCATATTATGTCGTGTGTACTTTTTTGTTATAACATTTCTTTGTTACGTTGATAGTCCTGAATCCAATATTGGCGTGTTTACATTCTGATATAACATGTCATTGTTAGTCTCGATTCCAATATTGACGTGTGTACCCGCTGATATAAGAGGTCCATGTTATAGTCTTGAATCCAATTTTGACGTGTGTACCCTCTGATGTAAGATGTCAATGTTATAGTCTTGAATCCAACATTGACGTGTGTACCCGCTGATATAAGATGTCCATGTTAGTCTTGCTCCAATATTGACGAGTGTACCTTCTGAGATAAAATGTCGCTGTTTGTGTTGCTCCAACATTGACGTATGTACCCGCTGATATAAGATGTCAATGTTAGTCTTGAATCCAATATTGACGTGGGTACCTTCTGATATAACATGTCGTTGTTAGTCTCGATTCCAATCACGTGTGTTCCTTCTGATATAACTTGTCGCTGTTACGTTGTTAGTCTTGAATCCAATATTGACGTGTGTACCCTCTAATATAAGATGTCAATGTTAGTCTTGAATCCAATATTGACGTATGTACCCGCTGATATAAGAGGTCCATGTTAGTCTTGAATCCAATATTGAGGTGTGTACCCTCTAATATAAGAGGTCCATGCTAGTCTTGAATCCAACATTGACGTGTGTACCCTCTAATATAAGAGGTCCATGTTAGTCTTGAATCCAATATTGACATGTGTACCCGCTGATATAAGATGTCAATGTTAGTCTTGAATCCGATATTGACGTGTGTACCCTCTGATATAAGATGTCCATGTTAGTCTTGAATCCAATATTGACGTGTGTACCTTCTGATATAACATGTCGCTGTTACGTTGTTAGTCTTGAATCCAATATTGACGTGTGTACCCGCTAATATAAGATGCCCATGTTAGTCTTGCTCCAATATTGACGTGTGAACCTTCTGATATGGCATGTCGCTGTTACGTTGTTATTCTTGAATCCAACATTGACGTTTGTACCCGCTGATATAAGATGTCAATGTTAGTCTTACATCCAATATTGACGTGTGTACCCGCTAATATAAGATGCCCATGTTAGTCTTGCTCCAATATTGACGTGTGTACCTTCTGATATGGCATGTCGCTGTTACGTTGTTAGTCTTGAATACAACATTGACGTGTGTACCCGCTAATATAAGATGTCAATGTTAGTTTTAAATCCAATATTGACGTGTGAACCTTTTGCTATAACATGTCGATGTTAAGTTTTGCTGCAATATTGACGTGTGTACCTTCTGATAAACACTTCGTCAGTAGAAGGCAGTCCAGCAAAGGTCCCTATGCCCTCTGATCTCCGTCAGTAGAAGGGAGTCCAGCAGAGGTCCCTGTGCCCTCTGATCTCCGTCAGTAGAAGGGAGTCCAGCAGAGGTCCCTATGCCCTCTGATCTCCGTCAGTAGAAGGGAGTCCAGCAGAGGTCCCTGTGCCCTCTGATCTCCGTCAGTAGAAGGGAGTCCAGCAGAGGTCCCTGTGCCCTCTGATATTATATTTTGTCGTGAATCAGGAATCCAAGAACTTACTGCTGTATATGTCGTTCTTTTTTCACAGATGTTAGCCATTTTCAAAAGTTGAGTGAGGAAACCTCGCATGATTTTGACTTTCATTGGAACAGCGAACCGCAAGCTATCGGTAGGTACCAATCCCAGAAGAGAAGAGAAATCCTCTGGCTATGTTTTGTTGAACTAATACCAACACTATACAAGCGTATATAAAAACTGTAATATTAGAGACAGCAAGTTTGGTACATTGTATCGACACCATAATAACTAGTGTCTTTGACAGCAAATCTCGGGATATGATTTGGTAATAATTACACGAAAAATAGATATTGATTGAGAAAGTGATATACTTAATGGACAGTATGTGAGTGTTCTTATATCCTTTTCAAAAGAAAATTCGTGAACAATGCGCTAACATCTGTTCGACCAACTTGTTGAATGATGGTATATTTATCATATATATTGTTACATTGTACTGGCACTTTGTTCTGTCTGTTAGATATAAATGACGTAACTGTTATGTGATTCTGTACTGCTGCTTACTGAAATATCTGTGTTTGTTTCAGTTTGTGCCTTTCCTTATGTCATGGCGTTTACACAAGACACGATAGAAATTCGGCTGATAATCAACGGTAACTTGGTCCATACTATGGCAGTGGCTGACCTCAAGTTGTTAACGTCAAAAGTAAGATCATATAATTGTTAACGTCGAAAGTAAGTTATATACAACAATGGTGGACCATATAATTGTTAACGTCAAAAGTAAGTGTAAATACCACAATGGTGGACCATATAATTGTTAACGTCAAAAGAAAGTGTATACCACAATGGTGGACAATATAATTGTTCACGTCAAAAGTAAGTGTAAATACCACAATGGTGGACCATATAATTGTTAACGTCAAAAGTAAGTATTAATACCACAATGGTGAATAATATAACTGTTAACGTCAAAAGTAGGTGCAAATACCACAATGGTGAATCACACAATTGTTAACGTCAAAAGTAGGTGCAAATACAACAATGGTGAATCACACAACTGTTAACGTCAAAAGTAAGTGTAAATACCACAATGGTAAATCATATAATTGTTTACGT
>NW_018404986.1:33859-76608 GCF_002113885.1 Mizuhopecten yessoensis
TCTCCTTCTACATACGGTAAATAATCCTACACATTTCAGTCAGTGTCTCCTTCTACATACGGTAAATAATCCTACATATTTCAGTCAGTGTCTCCTTCTACATACGGTAAATAATCCAACACATTTCAGTCAGTATCTCCTTCTACATACGTTAAATAATCCTACACATTTCAGTCAGTGTCTCCTTCTACATACGGTAAATAATTCTACATATTTCAGTATGTGCCTCCTTCTACATACATTAAATAATCCTACATATTTCAATCAGTGTCTCCTTCAACATACGGTAAATAATCCTACATATTTCAGTATGTGCCTCCTTCTACATACATTAAATAATCCTACATATTTCAATCAGTGTCTCCTTCAACATACGGAAAATAATCCTACATATTTCAATCAGTGTCACCTACAAACGGTTGATATTCCAGTTTATTTTACTAAGTGTCTCCTTCTACATACGATTATTTGCCTAGATAAATCAATCATTGCCTCCTTTTACATACGTTAAATATTCCTATATATTTTTAATCAGTATTTCCTTTTACATACGGTAAATAGCATTCTACATACGATAAATAGTCCTATTTGTATATTAATCATTGTCTTCTATTACGTACGATAAATATTCCAATGTATTTTAATCAATGTCTACTACATACGGTAATTGTTTCCTATATATTTTTGTTTTAACATACGGTTAATATTCTAATGTTATTTAATAAATGTCATGATATATATCTACGGTATATATTCCTTCGTCGTTCGGCGTCAACATTTTATTTTAATCGACTTCTTAATAACCAAAAAACGTAGGGGTGATACTATTTAGCCAGTAGCATGTTTGGAGGAAGGGCTACAACATTTGTTCAAATGAACGACCTGCACTTATATTGAAGGTCAGAGAGGTCAATTGTCTTATACAACTTTTAAACGACTACTTCTGAAAAACCAATATGCCTACAGTGATGATATTTAGCTAGTAACATGCTGGGATAAAGGGCTACCAAGTTTATTCAAATGAATAGCCTTCCCCCACATTCAAGGTCACAGGTGTCAAATATGTTCAAATCTTTTCAACGACTTCTTTTGAATGACCAAATGGCAGAATACTGGCATAAAAGGCTTTAGGTTTGTTAAAATGAATGACTTTCACACATATTCAAGTTCACAGGGGTCAAATATTTTGAAATCTTTTAAACGACTTCTTTTGAATAACCAGAAGGTCCAGGGTGATGATATTTCGCCAGAAGCATGATGGCAGAAAGGGATACAAAGTTTGTTCAAATGAATGACCTTCACCCAAATCCAAGGTCACATGGGTCAAATATATTGAAATATGTTAAGCGCCATCTTTTGATTAACAAAAATGCCTAAGATGATGAAATTCTGCCAGTAGAATACTTGGGTGAATGGTTACAACATTTGTTCACATGAATGACCTTCACTCATATTTAAGGTCATAGGGTTCAATTGTCTTATCGAACATTTAAACGAATTCTTCTGAATAACTAAAATGCCTAGAGAGATGGTACTTAGCCAGTAGCATGCTGGGATGAAGGGCTATCAAGTTTGTTCTAATGAATTACCTTCACCCATATTCAAGGTCATAGGGGTCAAATATATTGCATTATTTTAAACGAATTCTTCCGAATAACAAAAAGGTCCAGGTTGGTGATATTTGGCAAGAAGTATGGTAGGATGAAGGGATACCAAGTTTTTTAAATGAATGACCTTCACCCATATTCAAGGTCGCAGGGGTCAAATATGTTGGAACCTTTAAACGAAATCTCATAAACAAAAATAAAGGCCAGGATGATTATATTTAGCCAGTAGCATGCTAGGATGAAGGGTTACTAAACTTGCTCAAATGAATTACCATCACCTGCATTCAAAGTTACAGAGGTCAGGTTGTGTGATAGATTACGTTTTACCAAAAGATGTTCTACCAAAGATGTTCAATTGATAATGCTGTACTTACATTTATTTTAAGGTAAATGTCGGACGAACTCACAGAGTATCTTCAAGATTCCGCTGTCGTGCCTTGCTGGGCAGATGCACACGGACAAGTCGCCCCACGGATCTCCGTCATCACAATGTGCTACTCTTTTGGCCCCTATCATCAATAATGGCGATAAGTCTCCTCTACAGCCTAAACGGAGTCCCCTCGTCCGTACAAAATGTGTTAGCACCAATGACAAAGTCAGTATATACAGGCAATTTAACCATGTTAGTATTTGAAACGATAATATTGTTATAGAATGTAATTCAAATAGCACAGTGGCTCATGCACTAAGATTAATGTTTTAACCATATAAATATCTTCACGGACTTTACCTATTTGAAGATTGAGAGCCATGCAGTTAGTCAGAATGATTCCCTGTGATTCCAAGTTTTTTTGTGCTGATGTCGTGGTATCTATATAGTCTAGTCACCTGACCTAACCCTAACCCTAACCCTAACCCTGATGCCGTGGTTTCTATATAAGTGTTCTAGTTCACGTCTTAGTCTTGATAAACTTGTAAAAGTGATAGGGTACCTGTTAACAGACGGATAGCGAATAATGTATTAGGGTACCTGTTAACAGACGGATTGAGAATCATTCATTAGGGTACCTGTTAACAGACGGATTGCGAATCATTCAGTTGATGTAAACGTGATAGGGTACCTGTTAACAGACGGAATGCGAATCATTCATTAGGGTACCTGTTAACAGACGGAATGCGAATCATTCATTTGATGTAAAAGTGATAGGGTACCTGTTAACAGACGGATAGCGAATAATGTATTAGGGTACCTGTTAACAGACGGATTGCGAATCATTCATTAGGGTACCTGTTTACAGACGGAATGCGAATCATGCATTTGATGTAGACGTGATAGGGTACAATGTACCTCTTAACAGACGGATTTCGAATCATTCGTTTGGGTACCTGTTAACAGACGGATTTCGAATCATTCGTTAGGGTACCTGGTAACAGACGAATTGCGAATCATTCATTTGATGTAAACGTGAAAGGGTACCTGTTAACAGACGGAATGCGAATCATGCATTTGATGTAAACGTGATAGGGTACCTGTTAACAGACGGATTGCGAATAATCTATTTGGGTACCTGTTAACAGACGGAATGGGACTCATTCATTAAACTATCTGTTAACAGATGGAATGCGAATCATTCATTAGGGTACCTGTTAACAGACGGAATGCGAATCATTCATTTGATGTAAAAGTGATAGGGTACAATGTACCTGTTAACAGACGGATTTCGAATCATTCGTTAGGGTACCTGTTAACAGACGGATAGCGAATCATTCATTTGATGTACATTTCACTTGTATGTTGAATTGTTTTCTCTGACGTTAACCTGACTGATTGAGAGAGACAATAGTTCCGTTTTTCGTTCCAGAAAAAACAATCTATCATTCCTATAACGAAAACGGTTTAGGCAGGATGTCTTCACTAAACACTTCAATAGCCGCATTTCGATTGCTAGCGAAAAGGGAGACAGAAAGAGGATAACTTTGTCGTTAAATGTAAATTAATCACGTAAGGAAGATATTGTGTTATATTTTTGACGCATCTGCTTTATTTCATAAGTAACAATTTCAATAATGAAGTCAATATTACACAACCGAACGAAAATTATTGCATTGTGCTTTTAATTGTTTGCATATTTTTTTTCTTAAAGGAGAAGGATCGCCATGACTCGTCAAGCTCCGATTCCGGAATAAATATACTCAAGCCATCTGAAGGGGCAGGCAGTCCCCCACAAAGTCCCTACCAGAAGTGTCTAGGACAGATAGACTTCACAAACCAAGATGTGCTATGATAATTCTTTGTATCCATGTATTAGGTTATAAATATGGGACATTTAGGCTTAACGAACATCTACTTACCACTACAGGTTCTATGTAATACGCGGTAGAGCTGCACGACTCGATGTCTTACGTACTTTAAATATTACACAATACAGCTTGGTGGCTCAATGTGTTAGTCCATACCAAAGTGCACTATCGTTCTTTTTGATAGCAGACTCCAGGTACTACAAATGACGCAAAATATGGCTTATAGTTTAAAGTATTTAACTTTACAATGGATATACGAAATAGATGCATGGTTTAATTGCATATAAGATATAAAGAAACATGACAGAGGAACCCTTTTCTGGACCTTACTACACAAAATACATATATATTCACAATTAACGAATTACTTTACTGCAAAGGATACATGATAGACCTTCCCCGCCGGAACAGAAACCCAATCTGCTGTTGTGGTTCAGAGTTCAATCGACTGCAAAGGATACCGCTCCATCATCAATTAGTCAATTATGTTCGCACAGTACATGCAAGAACCTGATCACTATAACCATCCCAGCAAGATTTCGGTGATTCAAGGAACTAGTATCTGCATTATTTAAATCACAAAGCATAACAAATCGAGGATCACCAATGTGTACTGCAATATAGTTTATATTGTGATAAAGTGAATATACACTATTTAATATATATAAATTACAATTTTATATGGGAAGGATAATTCAGAAGTTGGTGATAGATCAGCAAGTGAAAGCACTACCTGTCCAGGGCCAAAGGACCGAGACAGGGTGCTAGCACTGGTTCATCCAACACCTAAACAGTGGTTTGTCTTACTTAAAAAAACTTTACACAATATATTATGTACCCATGGTGAGCACCAAAAAGGTTTGGATATTCTATGAAGAGAACTAGAGCTTTCACCTGTAAACACATTCACCCACGCACTTTTCCTGTTCCACTATTCATCTACACACACATAAGCACAGTCAGAGGTGTTCCGAATGAGATGCTTATTAAAATATATTAAGAAAACCTTAGGTGTTTTGATCAATATTTATGACCAATAAATAGATACCCAATGCAGGTGTTCATGGTCATTTGTGCATATGTAAATGGAGGCATAATCAAACTGAAAGATCATTTGTTTATCACTCAAATATCTTTAAGAGGCAGCAAGATTCAGTCACCGATGCTGTCTTTAGTGAAGTACTTGGTAAGCAGAAGGGCTAATGGTCTGAATAGCAGCTGGCCAAAGTTGAAATAAGTACATTCATTTTAATTTATTAATTAATCTAAAGTAACTTTTACTTATTAATATTTAACATTGCAGGTATTCATATATTAGTAACAGTAATACTAATTTATATTATATTTATAATACTTGCCGGTAATTAATGCTAAGTTTTGAAGAGTTTCTAATCAAACAGGGATTTGTTTTTGGTTTTGTTATTTTTCATGTGTTTACATAGAAGTTGATCAATAATTTCATCAAGCATTACATTCAAGGTTTCCTTCTCTATTCAGTTTGAACTGTTTACACGCAATCCACGTTGGGACGTTTCGGAGTGCTGGCCTTGTGCAACTATTGGATAAGTCGTGCCTTTTTCATATATCTAATGGGTAACCGTTGGTTATATGAATAGACCAATACTTATCCAATCGACATTTAACTTACCCAATGCCTAGCTGTTTACAACTAGTAACACAAGGGATGGACATATATATGTACAACAATAGATAATTCATGATATCAAATATACTGCTACCAAATATAGTCTATATAGTAGTGTAATGTATACTACAATATAGTCTATATAGTATTGTAATGTATACTACAGTGTAGTCTATATAGCACCGTTATGTATACTAAAGTGTAGTCTATATAGAAGTGTAATGTATACTACAGTGTAGTCTATATAGTCCCGTAATGTATACTACAATATAGTCTATATAGTACCGTAATGTATACTACAGTGTAGTCTATATAGTACCGTTATGTATACTAAAGTGTAGTCTATATAGTAGTGTAATGTATACTACAGTGTAGTCTATATAGTACCGTAATGTATACTACAGTGTAGTCTATATAGTACCGTAATGTATACTACAGTGTAGTCTATATAGTACCGTAATGTATACTACAGTGTAGTCTATATAGTACCGTAATGTATACTACAGTGTAGTCTATATAGTACCGTAATGTATACTACAGTGTAGTCTATATAGTACCGTAATGTATACTACAGTGTAGTCTATATAGTACCGTAATGTATACTACAGTGTAGTCTATATAGTACCGTAATGTATACTACAGTGTAGTCTATATAGTACCGTAATGTATACTACAGTGTAGTCTATATAGTACCGTAATGTATACTACAGTGTAGTCTATATAGTACCGTAATGTATACTACAGTGTAGTCTATATAGTACCGTAATGTATACTACAGTGTAGTCTATATAGTACCGTAATGTATACTACAGTGTAGTCTATATAGTACCGTAATGTATACTACAGTGTAGTCTATATAGTACCGTAATGTATACTACAGTGTAGTCTATATAGTACCGTAATGTATACTACAGTGTAGTCTATATAGTACCGTAATGTATACTACAGTGTAGTCTATATAGTACCGTAATGTATACTACAGTGTAGTCTATATAGTACCGTAATGTATACTACAGTGTAGTCTATATAGTACCGTAATGTATACTACAGTGTAGTCTATATAGTACCGTAATGTATACTACAGTGTAGTCTATATAGTACCGTAATGTATACTACAGTGTAGTCTATATAGTACCGTAATGTATACTACAGTGTAGTCTATATAGTACCGTAATGTATACTACAGTGTAGTCTATATAGTACCGTAATGTATACTACAGTGTAGTCTATATAGTACCGTAATGTATACTACAGTGTAGTCTATATAGTACCGTAATGTATACTACAGTGTAGTCTATATAGTACCGTAATGTATACTACAGTGTAGTCTATATAGTACCGTAATGTATACTACAGTGTAGTCTATATAGTACCGTAATGTATACTACAGTGTAGTCTATATAGTACCGTAATGTATACTACAGTGTAGTCTATATAGTACCGTAATGTATACTACAGTGTAGTCTATATAGTACCGTAATGTATACTACAGTGTAGTCTATATAGTACCGTAATGTATACTACAGTGTAGTCTATATAGTACCGTAATGTATACTACAGTGTAGTCTATATAGTACCGTAATGTATACTACAGTGTAGTCTATATAGTACCGTAATGTATACTACAGTGTAGTCTATATAGTACCGTAATGTATACTACAGTGTAGTCTATATAGTACCGTAATGTATACTACAGTGTAGTCTATATAGTACCGTAATGTATACTACAGTGTAGTCTATATAGTACCGTAATGTATACTACAGTGTAGTCTATATAGTACCGTAATGTATACTACAGTGTAGTCTATATAGTACCGTAATGTATACTACAGTGTAGTCTATATAGTACCGTAATGTATACTACAGTGTAGTCTATATAGTACCGTAATGTATACTACAGTGTAGTCTATATAGTACCGTAATGTATACTACAGTGTAGTCTATATAGTACCGTAATGTATACTACAGTGTAGTCTATATAGTACCGTAATGTATACTACAGTGTAGTCTATATAGTACCGTAATGTATACTACAGTGTAGTCTATATAGTACCGTAATGTATACTACAGTGTAGTCTATATAGTACCGTAATGTATACTACAGTGTAGTCTATATAGTACCGTAATGTATACTACAGTGTAGTCTATATAGTACCGTAATGTATACTACAGTGTAGTCTATATAGTACCGTAATGTATACTACAGTGTAGTCTATATAGTACCGTAATGTATACTACAGTGTAGTCTATATAGTACCGTAATGTATACTACAGTGTAGTCTATATAGTACCGTAATGTATACTACAGTGTAGTCTATATAGTACCGTAATGTATACTACAGTGTAGTCTATATAGTACCGTAATGTATACTACAGTGTAGTCTATATAGTACCGTAATGTATACTACAGTGTAGTCTATATAGTACCGTAATGTATACTACAGTGTAGTCTATATAGTACCGTAATGTATACTACAGTGTAGTCTATATAGTACCGTAATGTATACTACAGTGTAGTCTATATAGTACCGTAATGTATACTACAGTGTAGTCTATATAGTACCGTAATGTATACTACAGTGTAGTCTATATAGTACCGTAATGTATACTACAGTGTAGTCTATATAGTACCGTAATGTATACTACAGTGTAGTCTATATAGTACCGTAATGTATACTACAGTGTAGTCTATATAGTACCGTAATGTATACTACAGTGTAGTCTATATAGTACCGTAATGTATACTACAGTGTAGTCTATATAGTACCGTAATGTATACTACAGTGTAGTCTATATAGTACCGTAATGTATACTACAGTGTAGTCTATATAGTACCGTAATGTATACTACAGTGTAGTCTATATAGTACCGTAATGTATACTACAGTGTAGTCTATATAGTACCGTAATGTATACTACAGTGTAGTCTATATAGTACCGTAATGTATACTACAGTGTAGTCTATATAGTACCGTAATGTATACTACAGTGTAGTCTATATAGTACCGTAATGTATACTACAGTGTAGTCTATATAGTACCGTAATGTATACTACAGTGTAGTCTATATAGTACCGTAATGTATACTACAGTGTAGTCTATATAGTACCGTAATGTATACTACAGTGTAGTCTATATAGTACCGTAATGTATACTACAGTGTAGTCTATATAGTAGTGTAATGTATACTACAGTGTAGTCTATATAGTACCGTAATGTATACTACAGTGTAGTCTATATAGTAGTGTAATGTATACTACAGTGTAGTCTATATAGTACCGTAATGTATACTACAGTGTAGTCTATATAGTAGTGTAATGTATACTACAGTGTAGTCTATATAGTACCGTAATGTATACTACAGTGTAGTCTATATAGTAGTGTAATGTATACTACAGTGTAGTCTATATAGTACCGTAATGTATACTACAGTGTAGTCTATATAGTAGTGTAATGTATACTACAGTGTAGTCTATATAGTACCGTAATGTATACTACAGTGTAGTCTATATAGTAGTGTAATGTATACTACAGTGTAGTCTATATAGTACCGTAATGTATACTACAGTGTAGTCTATATAGTAGTGTAATGTATACTACAGTGTAGTCTATATAGTACCGTAATGTATACTACAGTGTAGTCTATATAGTAGTGTAATGTATACTACAGTGTAGTCTATATAGTACCGTAATGTATACTACAGTGTAGTCTATATAGTAGTGTAATGTATACTACAGTGTAGTCTATATAGTACCGTAATGTATACTACAGTGTAGTCTATATAGTAGTGTAATGTATACTACAGTGTAGTCTATATAGTACCGTAATGTATACTACAGTGTAGTCTATATAGTAGTGTAATGTATACTACAGTGTAGTCTATATAGTACCGTAATGTATACTACAGTGTAGTCTATATAGTAGTGTAATGTATACTACAGTGTAGTCTATATAGTACCGTAATGTATACTACAGTGTAGTCTATATAGTAGTGTAATGTATACTACAGTGTAGTCTATATAGTACCGTAATGTATACTACAGTGTAGTCTATATAGTAGTGTAATGTATACTACAGTGTAGTCTATATAGTACCGTAATGTATATTACAGTGTAGTCTATGTAGTAGTGTAATGTATACTACAGTGTAGTCTATGTAGTAGTGTAATGTATACTGCAGTGTAGTCTATATAGTAGTGTAATGTATACTACAGTGTAGTCTATATAGTAGTGTAATGTATACTACAGTGTAGTCTATATAGTAGTGTAATGTATACTACAGTGTAGTCTATATAGTAGTGTAATGTATACTACAATATAGTTTATATAGTACCGTAATGTATACTACAATATAGTCTATATAGTGGTGTAATGTATACTACAGTGTAGTCTATATAGTACCCTAATGTATACTACAATGTAGTCTATATAGTACCGTAATGTATACCACAGTGTAGTCTATATAGTACCGTAATGTATACTACAATGTAGTCTATATAGTACCGTAATGTATACTTCAGTGTAGTCTATATAGTACCGTAATGTATACTACAGTGTAGTCTATATAGCAGTGTAATGTATAATACAATATAGTTTATATAGTACCGTAATGTATACTACAATATACAGTGGTGTAATGTATACTACAGTGTAGTCTATATATAGTAGTGTAATGTATACTACAATATAGTCTAAATAGTAGTGTAACGTATACTACAGTGTAATCTACATAGTACCGTAATGTATACTACAGTGTAGTCTATATATTACCGTAATGTATACTACAGTGTAGTCTATATATTACCGTAATGTATACTACAATATAGTCTATATAGTCTGTAATGTATACTACAATATAGTCTATATAGAACCGTAATGTATACTACAGTGTAGTCTATATATTACCGTAATGTATACTACAGTGTAGTCTATATATTACCGTAATGTATACTACAGTGTAGTCTATATATTACCGTAATGTATACTACAGTGTAGTCTATATAGTTCCGTAATGTATACTACAATATGGTCTATATATTACCGTAATGTATACTACAGTGTAGTCTATATAGCAGTGTAATGTATACTACAGTGTAGTCTATTTAGTACCGTAATGTATACTACAATGTAGTCTATATAGTACCGTAATGTATACCAAAATATAGTCTATATAGTAGTGTAATGTATACTACAATATAATCTATATAGTACCGTAATGTATACTACAATGTAGTCTATATAGTACCGTAATGTATACCACAATATAGTCTATATAGTAGTGTAATGTATACTCCAGTGTAGCATATATAGTACCGTAATGTATACTACAGTGTAGTCTATATAGTACCCTAATGTATACTACAATGTAGTCTATATAGTACCGTAATGTATACTTCAGTGTAGTCTATATAGTACCGTAATGTATATTACAGTGTAGTCTATATAGTACCGTAATGCATACTACAGTGTAGTCTATATAGTAGTGTATTGTATACTACAATATCGTCTATATAGTAGTGTAATGTATACTACAGTGTAGTCTTATATAGTAGTGTAATGTATACTACAGTGTAGTCTATTTAGTACCGTAATGTATACTACAATGTAGTCTATATAGTACCGTAATGTATACTTAGTGTATTCTATATAGTACCGTAATGTATACTACAGTGTAGTCTATATAGCAGTGTAATGTATAATACAATATAGTTTATATAGTACCGTAATGTATACTACAATATAATCTATATAGTAGTGTAATGTATACTACAATATAATCTATATAGTACCGTAATGTATACTACAATATAGTCTACATAGTGGTGTAATGTATACTACAGTGTAGTCTATATAGTGCCGTAATGTATATTACAGTGTAGTCTATATAGTACCGTCATGTATACTACAGTGTAGTCTATATAGTAGTATAATGTATACTACAGTGTAGTCTATATAGTTCCGTAATGTATACTACAATATGGTCTATATATTACCGTAATGTATACTATAGTGTAGTCTATATAGTAGTGTAATGTATAATACAGTGTAGTCTATATAGTATCGTAATGTATACTACAATATAGTCTATATATTACCGTAATGTATATTACAATATAGTCTATATAGTAGTGTATTGTATACTTCAGTGTAGTCTATATAGTACCGTAATGTATATTACAGTGTAGTCTATATAGTAGTGTAATGTATACCACAATATAGTCTATATAGTAGTGTAATGTATACTACAATATAATCTATATAGTAGTGTAATGTATACTACAGTGTAGTCTATTTAGTACCGTAATGTATACTACAATGTAGTCTATATAGTACCGTAATGTATACCAAAATATAGTCTATATAGTAGTGTAATGTATACTCCAGTGTAGCATATATAGTACCGTAATGTATACTACAGTGTAGTCTATATATTACCGTAATGTATACTACAATATAGTCTATATATTACCGTAATGTATATTACAATATAGTCTATATAGTAGTGTATTGTATACTTCAGTGTAGTCTATATAGTACCGTAATGTATACTTAGTGTATTCTATATAGTACCGTAATGTATACTACAGTGTAGTCTATATAGCAGTGTAATGTATACTACAGTGTAGTCTATATATTACCGTAATGTATACTACAGTGTAGTCTATATAGCAGTGTAATGTATAATACAATATAGTTTATATAGTACCGTAATGTATACTCCAATATAGTCTATATAGTGGTGTAATGTATTCTACAGTGTAGTCTATATAGTACCCTAATGTATACTACAATGTAGTCTATATAGTACCGTAATGTATACCACAGTGTAGTCTATATAGTACCGTAATGTATATTACAGTGTAGTCTATATAGTAGTGTAATGTATACCACAATATAGTCTATATAGTAGTGTAATGTATACTCCAGTGTAGCATATATAGTACCGTAATGTATACTACAGTGTAGTCTATATATTACCGTAATGTATACTACAATATAGTCTATATAGAACCGTAATGTATACTACAGTGTAGTCTATATAGTACCGTGATGTATACTACAGTGTAGTCTATATAGTAGTATAATGTATACTACAGTGTAGTCTATATAGTACCGTGATGTATACTACAGTGTAGTCTATATAGTAGTGTAACGTATACTACATTGTAATCTACATAGTACCGTAATGTATACTACAGTGTAGTCTATATAGCAGTGTAATGTATAATACAATATAGTTTATATAGTACCGTAATGTATACTCCAATATAGTCTATATAGTGGTGTAATGTATTCTACAGTGTAGTCTATATAGTACCCTAATGTATACTACAATGTAGTCTATATAGTACCGTAATGTATACTTAGTGTATTCTATATAGTACCGTGATGTATACTACAGTGTAGTCTATATAGTAGTACCGTAATGTATACTACAGTGTAGTCTATATAGTACCGTAATGCATACTACAGTGTAGTCTATATAGTACCGTCTATATAGTACCGTAATATATATTACAATATAGTCTATATATAACCGTAATGTATATTACAATATAGTCTATATAGTAGTGTATTGTATACTACAGTGTAGTCTATATAGTACCGTGATGTATACTACAGTGTAGTCTATATAGTACCGTAATGCATACTACAGTGTAGTCTATATAGTACCGTCTATATAGTACCGTAATATATATTACAATATAGTCTATATATAACCGTAATGTATATTACAATATAGTCTATATAGTAGTGTATTGTATACTACAGTGTAGTCTATATAGTACCCTAATGTATACTACAATGTAGTCTATATAGTACCGTAATGTATACTACAGTGTAGTCTATATATAGTAGTGTAATGTATACTACAATATAGTTTATATAGTACCGTAATGTATACTACAATATAGTATATATAGTCTGTAATGTATATTACAATATAGGCTATATAGTACCGTAATTTTTACTACAACATAATCTATATAGTAGTGTAATGTATACTAGTATTGTATACTACAGTGTAGTCTATATAGTAGTGTATAGTAGTGTAACGTATACTACAGTGTAGTCTATATAGTACCGTGATGTATACTACAGTGTAGTCTATATAGTAGTGTAATGTATACTACAATATAGTCTATATAGTAGTGTAACGTATACTACAGTGTAATCTACATAGTACCGTAATGTATACTACAGTGTAGTCTATATAGTAGTGTATAGTAGTGTAACGTATAGTACAGTGTAATCTACATAGTACCGTAATGTATACTTAGTGTATTCTATATAGTACCGTAATGTATACTACAATGTAGTATATATAGTCTGTAATGTATACTACAGTGGAGTCTATATTGTACTGTATTGTATATTACAATATAGTCTGTAATATATACGTAGTGTAATGTATACTACATTATAGTCTATATAGTAGTGTATAGTAGTGTAACGTATAGTACAGTGTAATCTACATAGTACCGTAATGTATACTACAATATAGTATATATAGTCTGTAATGTATATTACAATATAGGCTATATAGTACCGTAATTTTTACTACAACATAATCTATATAGTAGTGTAATGTATACTACAATATAATCTATATAGTAGTGTAATGTATACTACAGTGTAGTCTATATTGTACTGTAATGTATATTACAATATAGTCTGTAATATATACTACAATAAATTCTATTTTATGATTTGAAACAGTTTATAATGTCAGTATATCTTAAGTAACGCATATTGCAATTATGTTGCTGTAAGGACATTTCTGTGAACCTGTTTATGTTTTTTATATATAAATTTGTACAATTCATGTTAACAATTGTAGTGATACATCAACTAGTACACAATCAAGAACTATGAACTTACCCTTCGCATTCTTGGCCAAATAGGCACAGTACAAATCAGCTGTCCAACCTAGTATTGTTTATATTTCGTTATAACTTATTGTTCATGATATTGCTTCAATACAAACCACTATGAGATGTACATTTTTAATAAGAATATTCTGCTATCAGTCTATGTTGCTTAGAGTATGGTGGCCAATGGTTGAGACGTTGTCCTGGCATGACATCATTGCTTACGTTAAGAGTGCCTTCGGCGCAGGAGGTCATGTCTTCTATTGATTTATCTATATGTAAGGAGAAAGGTAATGACGACAGTGCCCTTTGAATTATAATACCAATAATTAAGCATATCCCTTCGGCTGTCTAAAGGTTGTTTGTTCATGGTATATAGCCGTCGACTACCACACAGCCGAAGATATATGTTTAAACGTTTACGGTGTAATAAAATAGTGATATTCTTTGTCTTGTATTTGGTAGAATGTGGGTTGATCGAAATTTGGACAATTATTATGTCCTTACTGTCGCTATTACTTCTCTGCTTATATATCAATTTAAAAATACGCATCCCGACATTTTTAAATTTTTTTCGGATCCAGTGCCTATATCGGACCATGCTATCATTATTCCATGGCCTTTCCGTTTGTCTTTTGTACTTGTCCATGATGCTCCCTCCAATTACTTGACGAATTTCAAAGAATGTTGGGCGTATGATCAGTAAATCATGAAAGTGTTCACGCCATTAACTGTTATTCGAGAAGTTGTACCCCTTCTGTTGATGAAGTCAAATCGGCCATTAATTCCATGCAGTTCACTACTTACTGTACAAGTGCTATACCTGACAGTATAACCCCTTGCAATGCCTTACTATACTAGTACTGTACCTGGCAGTATAACCCCTTGAAATGCCTACTTTATCGCACATATGTTCGCGCTTTATCGCACGACGAGGCGATCTATTGTTAAATCGCATGGTTGTTCGAATAATATATGCACGAAGTGCGCACGGTCATGTTGGTGCGTTGTGCGATCATACAACTGCAGTTCTTGTCGTTCTACTTTCAAAGATAACACAGGAAAATGCAACGTTCTCTATAACAATGGTTCTACTGTTGAAACTACCGCTTAGTCAGGTTTTTTACACTGGATAAAGTAACAACAGGTTAAGATATATTTTGACCCTTTTACACGATCATAGAAATGTTTAATGGGGTGAATTATGGAATGGTAAGCGTCTGTTTGTTCGTTTGTCTTTCTTCAATTCTGCTACCTCGCGGCAACTTGCTTAGATATCATTTTTGATTTTGTTGAAACACGGTAAGCTTGTATAACATACAACGAATGCAATTAAGTTAAATGTTGAGTAAGTTTAAGCAACAGACTGTGTTATGACTGGTAGATGGTTTCTACACAACAGCTTAAACAAATAAGACCAGAATTTTGATGAACTTGGTTAATATAAATAGCACTCAAACATAAGTATGAAGACATTTGATGTTGAACATAATATGTGCGTAATTTATCACCATACTCCGCTCTGATTTTGTTTTTGTTTCTGTACAATATATGAAACAAGTAGATCTGGATATTGATAAGGAGTGTAGCTCTGTAAATATCTATGTAAGAATACGATTTTCTTTTGTGAAATATTCTGTTTTACTGAGCAATATGGCACAAATGTAGTTTCTTCCTGTAATAGTTCCATAGATTCGAAAAAGAAATGCGTTAGAAGGATTCTAAGTTCGTATATTGTTTCAACCCCTACCATACAGTGTTTTGACTGCCTATTAAGTAGTTTGAATGATTCTAATCATTGCTGGGAATGTTTCGAATAACCATCATTTCATGGGAAAATCAGACCAGTTATACGATTCCGCTACGCAGATTCACATAGTTTGCAAGTTATTTATTGTTTTATTTCCCAATGATTATCAACAAAATCAAATTCAGATTTCAATAAACTCATCCTGGCTATCAACTATTGAAGATGCATTGATTCTTAATCTGGAGGAATTATTGCTGTAAGTTTATTAACATATCAGCTACTGACGAATATGTCTTCGCTTAAACTTAGAGCAATGCATTGGCTTTGGGTTAATGAACATGTAAAAATAATAATAAAAACATCTTGGCATTAAATTAATTTTCAAATCTGTACGAAATGAATAAAAGCTAATAACATAATTTGACTGTGAACTAATGTTATAAGGACAGTGAACCTATATTGTATCTTGGTTATACGTTCATGAACATATCAGATATTTAGAAAAATGAACCTTTCTTAGGTATACGTCAATAAACCTATTTTGCGTATGAGGTAATGAACATGTTCTCACAATATGAAAATAAGTCTTTCTTTGGTAAACGTTGAAGAACATTACGGGATAATTACCTTATTTTGTTTTGAGTTGATTAATATGTCTTGGGTATAGGACAATGAACCTTTCTTGGGTATACGGTTATTATGAACATGTCCTGAGTATGAGTTCATTGCTTATCTATAGGAAAGTGAACGGATCTCGAGTATACATTTTTGAAAAAAAAAAATCTTAAAGAAAAAGAACACTTTCTGGTGTAAGAGGTAATAAACTATCTTTTGTCAGAGTTAATGAGAATGGCTGGGCTTAAGGCAAAGACCCTATGTCGGGTATACGCTAATGAACATATATTTGTCTAAGGGCAGTTAACGCGGAGCTTCTGTAGGATTTAATTAAAATATCTTCACAATACGAAAATGAGCATTTCGTTAACTTTGAACAAGTCTAGATCTATAGGGAATTGAACGGAGCTTCTGTATGAGTAAATGGGCATGTCTTGGACAATGTAAAAAGAACCTGTCTTGTGTATGAGTTACTAAACATGTCTTGGCTATACGAAATTGAACGTATCGTCGGTACGAGTTTAATGCCTTTCTTGGGTATACGTTAATAAACATGTCTTGGCTATACGAAATTGAACGTTTCGTCGGTACGAGTTAAATGCCTTTCCTGGGTATACGTTAATAAACATGTCTTGGCTATACGAAATTGAACGTATCGTCGTGACGAGTTAAATGCCTTTCTTGGGTATACCTTAATGAACATGTCTTGGCTATACGAAATTGAACGTTTCGTCGGTACGAGTTAAATGCCTTTCTTGGGGATACGTTAATGAACATGTTTTGGCTATACGAAATTGAACGTTTCGTCGGTACGAGTTAAATGCCTTTCTTGGGTATACCTTAATGAACATGTCTTGGCTAAATGAAATTGAACGTATCGTCGGGACGAGTTAAATGCCTTTCTTGGGTATACGTTAATAAACATGTCTTGGCTATACGAAATTGAACGTATCGTCTGTACGAGTTCAATGCCTTTCTTGGGTATACGTTAATGAACATTTCTTGGCTATACGTATTTGAACGTATCGTCGGTACGAGGTAAATGCCTTTCTTGGGTATACGTTAATGAACATTTCTTGGCTATACGTATTTGAACGTATCGTCGGTACGAGGTAAATGCCTTTCTTGGGTATACGTTAATGAACATGTCTTGGCTAAATGAAATTGAACGGATCTTCTGTATGAGTTATTCAATGTGTCGTGGCTTAAGGAAAATGAACATTTCTTTGACATACGCGAATGAACTTATCTTGAGTATGAATTATGAACATGTCTTGGCTTCATGAAAAGTATCCTGTCTTGGGTATACCGAAATGAACATATCTTTGGCTGTAG
Organism: Mizuhopecten yessoensis; assembly: GCF_002113885.1. Lineage (NCBI taxonomy): Eukaryota > Metazoa > Mollusca > Bivalvia > Pectinida > Pectinidae > Mizuhopecten > Mizuhopecten yessoensis. The sequence goes on from NW_018404986.1 coordinate 51,924, forward strand.
AAAAAATGAACGGATCTTCTGTATGATTGAATGAAAATGGGTATAAGCTAATACTATTTTGCTCAATTTACATAGTTTGTTTATAAACTTAAGCAGATATCTTTGCTATACGGTAAAGGACATATGTTTGGGCTTTTTGGTATAGATCCTATATTGGATAGAAGTCAACGAGTATGTCTTTGGTATGACGAGTATTGTACACATGTGTTACACTCTACGTAACATAAAGTGTGTTCAGTGATACTCAATGCTTATTAAATATTTAACATGGGATAAAACAATGTCTCTGTACGAAGTTTAAAATGTATCGCCCTACTCATGAGTGTTAGACAATTGTAAGTAAATTCTTACAAAACACGGTGTGTAATTAAATAAACTCTGTTTAAAACATTGATGTAACGTTTGTGTCGTTATTATGTCTTATATTATCTAGAATCTGATCTTTGTGTTGTAAACATGTGTAACATTATCTTCAATCTTACCTTTGTTAACGACGCGGGTCAATCTGATACCATTATAATCATATCACAACAATGTGATTGAGGTAACAAATTATATAATTACACTAATGCAATGTTTGAGTTGTTAATATGGATAACATTATCTAGAATCTTATCTTTGTGATAACGTTTGAGTTGTTTACATGTGTAACATTATCTTCAATCTTCCCTTTGTGATAACGTTTGAGTTGGTATCATGTGTAACATTATCTTCAATCTTTCCTTTGTGATAACGTTTGAGTTGGTAACATGTGTAACATTATCTTGAATCTTACCTTTGTGATAACTTTTTAGTTGTTAACATGTGTAACATTATTTTCAATCTTACCTTTGTGATAACGTTTAAGTTGTTAACATGTGTAACATTATCTTCAAGCTTACCTTTGTGATAACGTTTGAGTAGTTAACATGTGTAACACTATCTTCAATCTCTCCTTTGTGATAACGTTGGAGTTGTTACCATGTGTAACATTATCTTCAATCTTTCCTTTGTGATAACGTTTGAGTTGGTATCATGTGTAACATTATCTTCAATCTTACCTTGGTGATAACTTTTGAGTTGTTAACATGTGTAACATTATTTTCAATCTTACCTTTGTGATAACTTTTGAGTTGTTAACATGTGTAACATTATTTTCAATCTTACCTTTGTGATAACGTTTAAGTTGTTAACATGTGTAACATTATTTTCAATCTTACCTTTGTGATAACGTTTGAGCTGTTAACATGTGTAACATTATCTTCAATCTTATCTTTGTGATAACGTTTGAGTTGTCAACATGTGTAAAATTATCTTCAATCTTATCTTTGTGATAACGTTTGAGTTGTAAACATGTGTAACATTATCTTCAAGCTTACCTTTGTGATAACGTTTGAGTTGTTACCATGTGTAACATTATCTTCAATCTTTCCTTTGTGATAACGTTTGAGTTGGTAACATGTGTAACATTATCTTGAATCTTACCTTTGTGATAACTTTTTAGTTGTTAACATGTGTAACATTATCTAGAATCTTACCTTTGTGATAACGTTTAAGTTGTTAACATGTGTAACATTATTTTCAATCTTACCTTTGTGATAACGATTGAGTTGTTAACAAGTGTAACATTATCTTCAATCTTATCTTTGTGATAACGTTTGAGTTGTCAACATGTGTAAAATTATCTTCAATCTTATCTTTGTGATAACGTTTGAGTTGTCAACATGTGTAAAATTATCTTCAATCTTATCTTTGTGATAACGTTTGAGTTGTCAACATGTGTAAAATTATCTTCAATCTTATCTTTGTGATAACGTTTGAGTTGTAAACATGTGGAACATTATCTTCAATCTTACCTTGGTGATAACTTTTGAGTTGTTAACATGTGTAACACTGTCTTCAATCTTACCCTTGTGATAACGTTTGAGTTGTTAATATGGATAACATTATCTAGAATCTTACCTTTGTGATAACGTTTGAGCTGTTAACATGTGTAACATTATCTAGAATCTTACCTTTGTGATAACGTTTGAGCTGTTAACATGTGTAACATTATCTAGAATCTTATCTTTGTGATAACGTTTGAGTTGTCAACATGTGTAAAATTATCTTCAATCTTATCTTTGTGATAACGTTTGAGTTGTTTACATGTGTAACATTATCTTCAATCTTCCCTTTGTGATAACGTTTGAGTTGTTAACATGTGTAACATTATCTTCAATCTTACCTTTGTTAACGAGGCGGTTCAATCTGATACCATTATAATCATATCACAACAATGTGATTGAGGTAACAAATTATATAATTACACTAATGCAATCCAAAACTAATAGGATGTATCATATAGAACGCAACCTTTTGATTGACGTCGTTAGTGACACAACAATGGTCACATACTACGCTGACGAAAGCTATCAGACTCACTCGATCGTTATTCATGTCGAAAGTAATCAGGTAAGTTTTAAGTACTATGATCTATTCATTTGAGATGTCGAGACCAGAGAAAAGAATACCGTTAATGTTATTTGATAAATATTAATAATAATTAATTTGATAAGAATGTGAGGTCAACAAAACCAACACGACACTTTCAATTACACCAATTACATGATAACATTTAAAATACGTGAATAATTAACAGTATTCTATCCCAAAACAAATCTCACAAGTGCGTAAACATGTATGTCAGGTGTGTGAGGGTGACATCCCTACAGCCACGTTAAACTTCAGTGAAGCACAGAAATGACTAGGGCGGAATTCATACAGTCACCTGAAAATCCAGTGGAATTCATACAGTCACCTTAAAATCCAGTGGAATTCATACAGTCACCTTAAAATCCAGTGGAATTCATACAGTCATCTTAAAATTAAGTGGAATTCATACAGTCTCCTTAAAAACCAGTGGAATATATACAGTCACCTTAAAATCCAGTGGAATATATACAGTCACCTTAAAATTCAGTGGAATTCATACAGTCACCTTTAAATTCAGTGGAATGCATACAGTCACCTTAAAATTCAGTGAAGCACAGAAATGACAAGGGCGGAAATCATACAGTCACCTTAAAATCCATAGAATCACATTAGTGTGTGAGAGTGGATTTCACACAGTCACCTTTAAATTTAGTGAATCACAGAAATGTTCGTGTAGGTAACTTAAACCAAGTCACTGTATACATCCGCGAATCACAAAAATGTGTTGAGCATTATATGTATACGTGAAAACAGGTCACGGTAACATTGCTAATCAATGAATCTGGTCATAGATGTGCGAGGGTGTTCACACGATGTGGAAACGATAGACAACTGTGAGATAATTGCTTGCGTAGTAATGTCGATTGCTACCACACAGCCTTTTTGATAGTTATCTTGGTTAGAAGATATAATGACCTGTGGATAAAAACGATTTCGGATGGGTTTTTTCATACCTAATTTTATGTATGTTCCAATATCACACCTAGTCATATACGTTTTGTAATGTATATATAGGATCTTAAATGAGTTTTCATTTCATATGAGATTTTAATAAACGAGTCTTTGGCGAGCAAAAATTAAAAAAAAACTTCGGGACGAGTTTCATAAAATCGCATATGAAATGAAAACTCATTTAAGATATTTTTATGACATAATTAAATAATAAGATGTTGGTCCAAACTTCAAACAATCAGCTTTGAAAGAAGTTCAGGGTCATTTTCGTTCTAAAACTTTGTCAGGCTCCTACCAACAAAGCTTTCAGTCAAATATGACTCTAGTTAGCAGTATACAGTAGAGGGTTGTGGCCATGGGTGATATTTTTGTTAAATGACTAGCCCCTGTATAATGATATGTTAAAAAATTATAAAAATAAAACTGTACTAAAATTGGTATAAGCATGATGAAGTTCGAGAATAAAATTTTGGCCATAATCCGAAAGGGTGCCTACACATGAAAAGCTAGCTTTACAGGAGGTGAAATTTTGACAAGAGCACACGACATCAAATTGCAAAAAAATCAAGTTTTACAACTTTACTGGGACCCAGATAATTCTGCAACCAGGTAGGTAATCATTAATTTCAGACAGAACTTAGGAAAAAAAATACTAGTTGCGGGCATTTTTTGGTCATTTTTGATGTGGTAACCATGGTTTTCACACAAGTGACATACATAGAAAAAAGAGGTTTATACACTTCTCAGTACTTTATATATATTGTAAGTGTAATGCAGTTTACAAATATATATATACATGTATACATGTGTTGTGTAGGGTAAATCTGCTGTGTTTACATTTCCTCGACATGTGCCTTGTTTATCAGAGTCGGTCCATTTCTAATGTATTCTGCTACCATATACACATATAACTTGATTTTTTCTGAAAGAAAGCCTTTTTATGCTTGATTCAGCTTCACTTTCATTCATTATTGCTTAAAACTACTCAAAAACGCCAAACAACCCGTTACATAGATAGGTTAATATATAGGTCAATAGCCTATTACATGTGGATGTATAAAGGGGGGTAACTCGCCCTTTTCACAGCACAACCCTAACCCTAACCCTAACCCTTTTTGCTTATGTAGTTAAACATTTGTGAAAGCAATTAACATTCAATTGCACATGAACTATTGAGAGAAATCACCTAATCAACACAGAGATCATCTAAAGTAAGAATAACATTTATAATGAAACACAATAACATATTTCATTTTATGGAGAACTGGCACAACCTCATGTGGTTACAGATATAATGTGACCAATTAGGCTTCCAACCAGTTTTCCTTCGGAGAACAGGATTTTTATACATAATGCTATAAGGGAAAGGTTGTTGTCAGCAATTGACAGCTAATTAATTTTCCACTAATCTCCATACAACACAAGTCATTGTATCATAGTAAACTACTTAAATACCAACCCATGGTACTTGAGGTTCTCGGATCCCTGTGCTGGTATTATGGCGAGGCAGCACAATCTCCGGCAAGATACATTTCCTGTAAAACGCAGAAAGCTTTGGTAACATCTTGTTTTCCCACAGACGTTCATCTCTGTATATCCTCTCCACATGCATTTGGTATGGCTGTGTACGTCGGATAATAAAATCACACCAGGGCAATTTAGTGACATTCAATTGACCCTGTACTTGAAAGTAGTAGTTGTGATTTTCTTTTAATTTCAATGAGCCATTGATGTTCTCGCAACAGAAACTTTTCATCTTTTTTGCAGCATCCGCAAACAGGAATTTGTTGCGTTGGAGAAGATTCTTTATCTCAATAATGCCACAAGAACCATCTGGCAAAACAACCTTACCATCACAGCTGGCAGCTAAGAATTTGTGGTCAAGGTCTATAGACAGTCCCATTTTCTGCACACTGACAGTTTCGTCACACTCCGCCTTCTTCTGAATATATTCGCGGATGGTGTCTGCTTCTGCCATTAACCCATACCTAGTGTACTGTGTGCCACAGAAAGAGGAATACAGAAGGCGCTTTACCAGCGGAATGACCGACTTATTTCGATTCCTATGGAATACATCTCCAAAGTTAGAGGCAGTTAGTCTTATTCGACGCTGTTCTTTCCATGTCACAGAGTAACTTTGATTCTGGGTCGTCAGTTGAACATGCTGGCACTGTTGATCTGCTACTTCCACAGAGCTTTTCAAGAATTCCTCACACTTGGTTTTCAACACATGTGCTGGCACATCATCCAAAACATCAAGTGAAGACTGTCCATATTCCCGTTTGGCCTTCTTGCTATTACTCTGTGCCGAGGACGCCATCTTCTTTGTTCTCTTTCTCGCTTTCACCTCTTCCTTCTTTTGAGACTTCAGACTGTTGAAGAGCTGGAGTGATCGTTGGCGATATAGCGAAGTGAATGAGCGACCTGGTCTTACACCAGTAGTACGATGCCATATGATAGGTGACCATGCAGGACCGAAGTTCTTGCGCAGAGCTCCACCATAACAACGGGCATGCCAGGATCCTCTGTTACACCTATTAAAAACTTTACCTCCATCGAATTTCATCCGTATTGACATCCAACTTTCAGCTAGATTGGTGGTAAAGTTTCCAATAAGTCGGCTGCTCTTAGCTGCTACCCGGTCCAACAGAACGCTTATGTCTGATAGCATGTCCTTGTCAACATTTCCAACTGATGTACATCCATAGCGGCTGTTTTCAATGTCTTTGTCCGATGTACCCTCAGTCCAGAACATCTGCTGCTCATGAAGAACATGGTCAACATCTTCTGTATTTTCATCAGGAGAAGAAGTCATGGAAGTGTCCTTACCTAAATTGGATGTTGAAGTTGCTGATGATGGCACACCGGTGAACTTGCAGAAGTCGGTACATCTCGTATGATCTCCAAATATGTGGTGTACAGAGTTACGGATGTCATGGTCCAATTTTTGAGTGGCTGTCCTCTTACACGCTTCTTTTGACCGCATACGAATAGCACACCGGACAGCAGTTGTCAGTCTGACTCGTATCATCTTGGTCAGTCCTCCACTTCCCTTGTAATGTGGTTTGTCAAACACTAATTTTTCCAAACTGGACCGAAGACACTTGCACACATGATTTGAACATTCCATCTTTATAACATGCCTACCCCAAATTGGAACTGACTGCTGGATCCTTGCAAACACGGAACTGTCACCATCAGCAATCATCCGCATGTAGCGTAGGCCATATAACTTCTCTGCATTCAAAAACCCATCAAGAATGATATCCGCTTCCATAGCCTGACTACTCTCTGTCCAATTCCTAAAACAGGTGTGGCTAGGGGGAGTGGTTTTCCTGGTTTCTGACAAAGCACAAATGTAACAGTGCTTGTTTCTGACACCAATGTGTAGAATTTTACCTGTTCTAGCACCAAAGATAATGCCTACCCCTCCAAGAGCATTATAAGAATGTTTATGGCTACGCTTCGACCATCCTCCGTCACAAATCACCGTTATGGCTGGCACACCATCATGAAAATCTCCACTTTGAACGGCCAGCTCCCGTTCCTCTGCAGCAGCAGCTATCATGTCCTCTTTGAGGCAATCATTCCATAAGTCCCCAATATCACTCTCAATAGCCGAAAACTTGCGCTGCGGTATCACTGGTAAATTCAAGGTAGCACAGGTTTCTCCAAGAGATGACGCACCTCTACCCGATACCATGGTACCCCATACCGCACGAAGATTTACATCATGGTGTGTCTTGTCATCTGTGAGGTTAACAACTGGGCTGCTTTCAAAGTTAAACCGGTGACCACAAGCACATCTCAGCATTAGTTCTCCAGCCAGGCCACAAACATTCCTCTCTCCAAGAATAGATAGGAGATCATGATCATCATCCAACATAGCAGATATGATACCACAAGTGGATGCATGGCGCATCAATGTCAAAAGGTGTTTGTGTAAATTTCCAAGGTGAAATACTCTGTAACCGTCACAATCAAAAGTATCAACTTTATGGATGTGGATGCCAGGTTTACGTTGCGGTACAGCACGAAGTCCAGGAGTGGTTGTAGGGTTAAGACGTTTCACAAAAAATTTCAGTGTTGGCTGTCCATCAACAATAGTCGTCATTCGACAGATCTTATAAGGCCTTGGTTTCCCCTCATTTAGAATGTGACGCAAGCGTTGGTGGATTGAAGCGTCTGCAGCTTGATACCGCTTTTTGGCATAAGCACTGTGTCTACCTCTTGGTCCATTAAATTTCCTACGTTTACGCCGCCGTTTGCTAATCTGCCTTGCCATTTTTAGTGTAGAATATTATGATTGTTTGTTAGCAAAACAATCAAAACAGATGTAACAAAATAATTGTCTATGTACAAAAAAAACCACCAAAAAAAACCTTCCTCTCCATTATCCAAAATATCATACACAGTGTCAAGAAATAATTGTCTTCAAAGAAAATCCAATATAAAAGTTCCGGAGTGTTCAATGTAATAAAAGAATTCTATATGTGAAAAAAAATATAAAAGCGCCTTGCTCTCTATTGACAAACCAAATAACATCCACAGTGGCAAGAAGGAAATGTCTTCAATGAAAATGCAATGTAAAACTGCCTGACTTATAGTGGTCGAAAATCCGCTGAATGCATGATTTGCGAATGTGCACGTTTGTTTTGCCGGCCTGTGGTACCACCTATTCAATGTTTTTCTTGAGTGCTCAATGACAAACCCACGGTGGCCGAAAACCCGGTGAATGCATGATTTGCCAATGTGCACGTTTTTCTTGCTGGCCTGTGTTACCATACATTCAATGTTTTTCTATTGTGTTCAGTGAGTTTCCAACAGGGGAATCATATGTAGCGTATGCACGTCTGAAAACACTTATTAATTATATAAATGTAAACACAAGCACTGAACAAAATTACACAGAGAAACAAAACACATAGAGTGACTCACTATCTTTCAAGAGATAATATAACTTATTTTGTACCTCTAGAAATCCCTAAGAACCCCGGTCGAGTACATCCGACCACGTTGTTTTCCTGGTGATGACAGAAACCATTGACAGAGGAACTTACCTGAATAATGTAAAATTTCTAATTGCATGGGCAATCGATTGCAACTCAATTAATTGATTTCGCTTCATCATAATATATATTTACCTGATCAATATTTACGGAAAAATAATCTGTGCAATGTTTTGTAGAACGTCGACAAATATTATGGTGTTTACATTCATCATCATACCAGGTAAACTTCCGGAAGTACTTTCACCACTTTGTTGTTGCGCATGGTAAAAAACAGAAATGTATAAAATATTATTTCAAACAATAAATGTGATTAAAAATCAATTATTGAATACCAGAAACACTTAAAATATATACACTTAAAAGGATTTGGTCTAAAGCTAGAATTTTTACGATGTTTTCTTAAAATACACTCTCTCGCGTAGTAATAATTTACGAGGGCATCGCTCCAAGATGGCGTCCTGCAGGAAGAATGTTGTGTGTGAAAGACCGGTCACTTCAAGTTTTGTAAATTGATGGTATCCGTACGTGATCACAGCTTATATTGCGTGACACTTTTGGGGGAAGTGTTCATCTTTCGAGATGCAAATGAGTTGATCTCTTAAGTGATGTCGATTTATAGAGTTAGGCCGTTGATTGCACCCTGCTGTTTGAGAGAAAAACATTGTAAATACACGAGGTCGTCACGAGTGAAGTTGTGAAGTTTAGTGCAAACTTTTGAACTAGAATTGTTTTTTAACAAATAAGGGTAATTGTAGATTCTGTGGTGTTGATGAACAGTGATACACTTATTTTAAACTGAAAATTCTATTGTTGCTTCTCTGTAGCTGCGTACAAAAACGACGTGTCAAAATCGTTAATTAGATATTAATTAAGTAATTAAATGGCATTAATTTCAAGAAACTGTTAATTTCACAAACAAATGAAACCTATGGCGAAAGAAACAGTGTAAAACAAGGTTTAGAAACTATATATTTGCCATTGGCCAAATGTACCTCATAGAGGCCATGTTGACCAAGCAGAAATACCTTAACCGATCTTAAACATCTCACATGTGTGCGCACTTTATCGCACTACGATCAAATGGTCAGCGAACACACAACTGTAGTCAGACGCATGAGCATCTATCAGTAGGTATTGCTTCTGAGGCGTACCATTGTTACTCAACCATAGATGCTATTAATTACTTGATACGTGGTGTAGCTAAACATCTTAAAGCAATGTTAGGCATCACGTGACCTATGATGATTCAGTACACGGAAAACTGGCGGGAAAAGCTGCACCTATAGGCACATTTTAAAGATAAACTGACAAGACCCTTTATTTCCTATTATGATACATATAAGTTGCGTATCCCATTGCAGAAAAAGGAACTGGTATCAGTATCAAGAGCTGCATGGATTTCACAAACATTTGTGCACAACTCTTTGACTCTCTCAGTTCGGGTATAATCATAAACAATGGCAATAACATCTGTCGTGCATCTACAATGGGTACAATGGTCACATAACATGTTAGAACTTATCATCAATCAATTCTCACTGATAATAGTTCTACTCGTTTGTTTTACCTAAAATCATACCAACACGGACGACATGACAGATGGTTATTTTCTACCGATACTAATATATTTCTATATGTGTTTAGAACACCTTACAAATTGCAAACGAGAAGAATATCACTTTATGTCAAACAAGAGGCCCAAGAGGGCCTGTATCGCCTACCTGAATATTTAAGCAGTCATAGCAAAATATTCTCATCAAATGTTATATTGCACTAAAAATATTTCCCTCGCAAACTTTGTTGGCTCCATCTGTTGAAACTACCAGCAAAATATTATTATAAGATTCTATGCTTTTTGATTCTTCTTCAGAAGTTGCTTGACATATTTTTCCCTGTGATCTTGNGCCAACAATATAGGAATAGAAAAGAAAATATTTCCACGAAGTTAGAGGTACGTCATTTACGTCACACAAACAACCGAAGACCAAACAGAAACAGTTGTAGTCTTCGTACGCGCTGTATCAACAGGGAGGACACGACTAAGGGACGAGGCTCAATCAGGTGACGTTTGTTTGCAGAATGGTACAGAAAGAGATCAAAGAGTATACAGGCAAATACAGGACAATTGATAAAATCAAAATACAGTACAATTGATAAAATCAAAAGCTTGTTACGGTAACGTTTGCTGCCGTGGACGGCCATGTCAATGAACTGGAGGCATTCATTCGGTAAATCAAAGATTCCCTTTACAGATATTGCATTGTTAGTCTGATGTGATGAATTAAGGTGATTTTATCAAACAACAACAACAACAGCTGAATTGCGCTTACAAGCTGACGTGGAGGATGCTTGGGGAAGATTATATTTATTTCATTGAAAACTATAAAAACATCGGGGAACAGACTCAAAATAGCAGAGAGGGCAGACTTGTCATCCAGTACCCCCGTAGTTATAATGGTTCACGAGGAAAAGACACTGACATGGGGACTCACGATTCAAATTTCGTTGGCGGAGAATCATTGATAGTTATAGTAAAACACTTAAATGGAAATCTACATGTATCACATTTGTTCGAAAGAAGATTAAGTAAGTCCAATAAACTATTTCAAAGGTCCAGAAGGCTATTTGGTTTTTTAGAATAGCGCATGTAAGTTCGTTGTTTTATCAAATTATGACGAAGTGACTCGTTTGTTTCAGGAACTATTTTTTAATCGGAAGAATTCACTTTGCTAAGGCCGTCAACAGCAGCAAACTTCTATCTAAATTAGGTAACAGGCTATCATTCAAATAACTGAATTGTCTTTGCCCGTAATCTCCTCCTCCTCCTCTTCTTACACATTGATCACCCGAGATTATTTAGAGGACAGTAACTATTGTGGGGCTAACATTGATCACCCGAGATTACTTAGAGGAAGGTAACTATTATGGGGCTAACATTGATCACCCGAGATCACTTAAAGGACGGTTACTATTGTGGGGCTAACATTGATCACCCGAGATCACTTAAGGGACAGTAACTATCGTGGGGCTAACCTTGATCACCCGAGATCACTTAAAGGACAGTAACTATTTTGGGGCTAAAATTGATCACCCGAGATCACTTAAAGGACAGTAACTATTATGGGGCTAACATTGATCACCCGAGATCACTTAGAGGACGTTAACTATTGTGGGGATTACATTGATCACCCGAAATCACTTAGAGGACGGTAACTATTGTTGGGCTTACATTGATCACCCGAGATCACTTAGAGGACGTTAACTATTGTGGGGATTACATTGATCACCCGAAATCACTTAGAGGACGGTAACTATTGTTGGGCTTACATTGATCACCCGAGATCACTTAGAGGACGTTAACTATTGTGGGGATTACATTGATCACCCGAAATCACTTAGAGGACGGTAACTATTGTTGGGCTTACATTGATCACCCGAGATCACTTAGAGGTCGGTAACTATTGTGGGGCTTACATTGATCACCCGAGATCACTTAGAGGAAGGTAACTATTGTTTGGCTAACATGATCACCTGAGATCACTTAGAGGACGGTAACTATTGTTGGGCTTACATTGATCACCCGAGATCACTTAGAGGTCGGTAACTATTGTGGGGCTTACATTGATCACCCGAGATCACTTAGAGGTCGGTAACTATTGTGGGGCTTACATTGATCACCCGAAATCACTTAGAGGACGGTAACTATTGTTGGGCTTACATTGATCACCCGAGATCACTTAGAGGAAGGTAACTATTGTTGGGCTAACATTGATCACCCGAGATCACTTAGAGGACGGTTATTATTGTGGGGCTAACATTGATCACCCGAGATCACTTAGAGGAAGGTAACTATTGTTTGGCTAACATGATCACCTGAGATCACTTAGAGGACGGTAACTATTGTGGGGCTAACATTGATCACTCGAGATCACTTAGAGGACGGTTACTATTGGTGGGCTAACATTGATCACCTGAGATCGATTAGAGGAAGGTAACTATTTTGGGGCTAACATTGATCATCCGACATCTCTTAGAGGACGGTAACTATTGTGGGGCTAACATTGTTCACTCGAGATTACTTAGAGGACGGTAACTATCGGTGGGCTAACATTGATCACCCGACATCACTTAGAGGACGGTAACTTTTGTTGGAATAACATTGGTCACCCGAGATCACTTAGAGGACGGTTATTATTGGTGGGCTAACATTGATCACCTGAGATCGCTTAAAGGACGGTAGCTATTGGTGGGCTAACATTGATCACCTGAGATCACTTAGAGGAAGGTAACTATTGTTGGGCTAACATTGATCACCCGAGATCACTTAGAGGACGGTAAGTATTGTGGGGCTTACATTGATCACCCGAGATCACTTAGAGGACGGTAACTATTGTTGAGCTACCATTGATCACCCGAGATCACTTAGAGGAAGGTAACTATTTTTGGGCTAACATTGATCACCCGAGATCACTTAGAGGAAGGTAACTTTTGTGGGGCTAACATTGATCACCCGAGATCACTTAGAGAAAGATAATTATTGTGGGACTAACATTGATCACCCGAGATCACTTACAGGACGGATACTAGTATGGGGCTAACATTGATCACCCGACATCACTTAGTGGACGGTAATTATTGTGGGGCTAACATTGATCACCCGAGAACACTTAGAGGACGGTAACTATTGTGGGGCTAACATTGATCAGCTGAGATCACTTAAAGGAAGGTAACTATTGTGGTGCTAACATTGATCACCCGAGATCCCTTGGAGGACGGTAACTATTGTGGGGCTAACATTGATCACCCGAGATCACTTAGAGGACGGTTTCTAGTATGGGGCTAACATTGATCACCCAACATCACTTAGAGGACGGTTTCTAGTATGGGGCTAACATTGATCACTCGAGATCACTTAGAGGACGGTATCTGTTGTGGGGCTTACATTGATCACCCGAGATCTCTTAGAGGACGGTAACTATTGTGGGGCTAACATTGATCACCTGAGATCACTTAGAGAAAGGTAACTATTGTGGGGCTTACATTGATCACCCGAGATCACTTAAAGGACGGTAACTATTGTAGGGCAAACATTGATCACCCGAGGTCACTTAGAGGAAGGTAACTATTGTGTGGCTAACATTGATCACCTTAGATCACTTAGAGAAAGGTAACTATTGTGGGGCTAACATTGATCACCTGAGATCACTTAGAGGAAGGTAACTATTGTGGTGATAATATTGATCACCCGAGATCAATTAGATCACTACCACGCATCAGCCCTAACCCTAAACGACCACGCTTCAACGACCAGGCATCAACGACCACGCATCAACCCTAACCCTTAACGACCACGCATCAACCCTAACCCTAAACGACCACGCATCAACCCTAACCCTAAAATACCACGCATCAACGACCACGCATCAACCCTAACCCTAAACGACCACGCATCAACGACCACGCTTCAACGACCACGCATCAACGACCACGCATCAACCCTAACCCTAAACGACCACGCATCAACCCTAACTCTAAAAGACCACGCATCAACGACCACGCATCAACCCTAACCCTAAACGACCACGCATCAACGCATAAAATGAACTGCGAAATTTTCGTCTCAGAAACGAACAATATTTTTCAAATGAAAAATCAACAACAGCTTAATGAGAACTATTTAATCAAAATTAGGTAACGAATGTTTTAAAAGAATGATCACAGTATTAATACTTGTTGGTACATAAATAATGTAAAAATAAGTGTTATCAAGAGTGCAATAAATCATTGTCACAAAACATAACAAATGTTCCAGTACTAAAGGGGGATGAGTTATTTATGAAAACAACCATGTTTTAGGAGATAAACTTCTGTGCTGACAATAACATTTCAACATATACTTCTATTGATCTATGGACATGGAGTTGTTTACTATTGTGCTACCAACATCGAATAAGAATATGTCTAAAATGGCACATTTTTTATTCCAAAAAAATAATCACGTTTCTATCAGACGAAATATACATATCAACTATTGTATAAATATTCATGATTGCATGCCAGCATGCAATTTGAAGCTTTGATTTCTCATAAAACAAAAACAACTGCACATGAAACGTATAATCCCAGAGATTTTACATAAACGTATTCTTTACTCACAGTTCCAGCAGAAATGTACGTGGTTTACATAAACGTATTCTGTACTCAAAGTTCCAGCAGAAAAGTACCTGGTTTACATAAACGTATTCTTTACTCACAGTTCCAGCAGAAATTTACGTGGTTTAAATGACCTTTATGATCGTGAGTTCACAATGCTATCACGCAATACCAACAATGATATCATTCACATACAATTCATAATAAATCCATTCATAAGTAATCATTGGCAGCAAGTTGGTTATAAAAAACACAATTAACATGAATTGAAAAATATGTAAAAAGTAATATAATATCAATATGCGTTACATAATCCGTCTGATTCTGTGCGATTGGTCCATATGCATTACACAACTGGTTGATATAACTACAAACCCTACGTTTCCGTTCTAAATTAAGCAAATAAAGCATTCTCATATGTGTAAGAGCAGCGTCAATAGAGTATCAAGCCACTGGCCTATTTTTAACAGTGGTAATGTAGAATATGTTATACATAGAGAATGCACGTTGAACAACTTCTTAATGTCATTGTTAACAATGTCGTACAGTCCGACCTCTGTTTTCGTAGCAAACAAAGGAGGTTTATACAAACACAGTCATAAACAATTCAAAACATCAAATGCAGCCTACAACACGAATATAAATGAGATGTGTTTACTATAACCTCAGAGTGCAGCGGTAAAAAAAAAGTCTAGTTCAGGTAAAGACGTTGAACGAAAGACTAAATCAAATATTACCACTTAATACTACTTAAAATATTGTAAATTTACCTAAATAAAAGTTCTAATTGAAAAAGAGTGTGGTAATATTTTAAAAGATAAATGTCCATTGTTGTTAAGAAAATTATTGGAGAAAAAGGAAAAAAACACCCACTATACTCAGATATCAGCTAAAAGTAAATATGACAAAAAAGGACATAGCAAAAGGAAAGCAAAGACATTGTGACAAAAACCCGAAAAAAACGCAGCCGAAACCGGTTTTTCTGAAAGTGCATTTCATAAACCACATTTGCTAATTCTGAAATGTAATAGTTACGTGTACGGTGTGATATGTGTATTACAAAGGGCGTACAATGTGTGTCATACTTTTATATCTATGGATGTGTAACGCGTGTGATATTCTTTGTAACAATGGACCAGTGACGTGTACGATATTTGTGTAACAATGGACCAGTGACGTGTACGATATTTGGGTTATAATTGACCAGTGACGTGTATGATATTTGTGTTATAATGGACCAGTGACGTGTACGATATTTGTGTTATAATGGACCAGTGACGTGTATGATATTTATGTTATAATGGACCAGTGACGTGTATGATATTTGCGTAATAATGGACCAGTGACGTGTACGATATTTGTGTAACAATGGACCAGTGACGTGTACGATATTTGGGTTATAATTGACCAGTGACGTGTATGATATTTGTGTTATAATTGACCAGTGACGTGTACGATATTTGTGTTATAATAGACCAGTGACGTGTATGATATTTGTGTTATAATGGACCAGTGACGTGTACGATATTTGTGTTATAATGGACCAGTGACGTGTACGATATTTGTGTTATATTGGACCAGTGACGTGTACGATATTTGTGTTATATTGGACCAGTGACGTGTACGATATTTGTGTTATAATAGACCGGTGACGTGTATGATATTTGTGTTATAATGGACCAGTGCCGTGTACGATATTTGTGCTATAATGGACCTATGAGGTGTATGATATTTGTGTAACAATAGACATGTGAGGTGTATGATATTTGTGTAACAATAGACATGTGAGGCGTATGATATTTGTGTAACAATAGACCTGTGAGGTGTATGATATTTGTGTCACAATGGACCTTTGAGGTGTATGATGTTTGTGTAACAATGGACCTTTGAGGTGTATGTTATTTGTGTAACAATGGACATGTGAGGAGTATGATATTTGTGTAACAATGGACCTGTGAGGGGTATAATATTTGTGTAACAATGGACATGTGAGGTGTGTATGATATTTGTGTAACAAAGGACATGTGAGGTGTATGTGTATGTGTATGTGTATGTGTAACGATGGACATGTGAATTGTGTATGATATTTGTGTAACAATGGACTTGTGAGGTGTCAGTGACGTGTACGATATTTGGGTTATAATAGACCAGTGACGTGTATGATATTTGTCTTATAATGGACCAGTGACGTGTATGATATTTTCGTAATAATGGACCAGTGACGTGTACGATATTTGTGTTATATTGGACCAGTGACGTGTACGATATTTGTGTAATAATGGACCAGTGACGTGTACGATATTTGTGTAACAATGGAACAGTGACGTGTACGATATTTGGGTTATAATTGACCAGTGACGTGTACGATATTTGGGTTATAATAGACCAGTGACGTGTATGATATTTGTCTTATAATGGACCAGTGACGTGTATGATATTTGTCTTATAATGGACCAGTGACGTGTATGATATTTTCGTAATAATGGACCAGTGACGTGTACGATATTTGTGTTATATTGGACCAGTGACGTGTACGATATTTGTGTTATATTGGACCAGTGACGTGTACGATATTTGTGTAACAATGGAACAGTGACGTGTACGATATTTGGGTTATAATAGACCAGTGACGTGTATGATATTTGTGTAATAATGGACCAGTGACGTGTACGATATTTGTGTTATAATGGACCAGTGACGTGTATGATATTTGTCTTATAATGGACCAGTGACGTGTATGATATTTGTGTAATAATGGACCTGTGAGGTGTATGTGTATGTGTGACAATGGACCTGTGAGGTGTATAATATTTGTGTAACAATGGACCTGTTAGGTGTATGATATTTGTGTTATAATTGACCAGTGTCGTGTACGATATTTGTGCTATAATGGACCTATGAGGTGTATGATATTTGTGTAACAATAGACCTGTGAGGTGTATGATATTTGTGTGACTATGGACATGTGAGGTGTATGATAAATGTGTAACAATGGACCTGTGAGGTGTGTGATATTTGTGTAACAATGGACATGTGAGGAGTATGATATTTGTGTAACAATGGACCTTTGAGGTGTATGTTATTTGTGTAACAATGGACATGTGAGGAGTATGATATTTGTGTAACAATGGACCTGTTAGGTGTATGATATTTGTGTTATAATTGACCATTGTCGTGTACGATATTTGTGCTATAATGGACCTATGAGGTGTATGCTATTTGTGTAACAATGGACCTGTGAGGGGTATAATATTTGTGTAACAATGGACATGTGAGGAGTATGATATTTGTGTAACAATGGACCTGTGAGGCGTGTGATATTTGTGTAACAATGGACATGTGAGGTGTATGATATTTGTGTAAAAAGGGACATGTGAGGTGTATGATATTTGTGTAAAAATGGACATGTGAGGTGTATGATATTTGTGTAACAATGGGCCTGTGAGGTGTATGTGTATGTGTAACAATGGACCTGTGAGGTGTATAATATTTGTGTAACAATGGACATGTGAGGTGTATGTGTAACAATGGACCTGTGAGGTGTATGATATTTGTGTAACAATAGACATGTGAGGTGTATGATATTTGTGTAACAATGGACATGTGAGGTGTATGATATTTGTCTAACAATGGACCTGTTAGGTGCATGATATTTGTGTAACAATAGACCTGTGAGGTGTATGATGTTTGTGAAACAATGGACCTTTGAGGTGTATGATGTTTGTGAAACAATGGACCTTTGAGGAGTATGATATTTGTGTAACAAAGGACATGTGAGGTGTATGCTATTTGTGCAACAATAGACCTGTGAGGTGTATGATGTTTGTGAAACAATGGACCTTTGAGGTGTATGATGTTTGTGAAACAATGGACCTTTGAGGAGTATGATATTTGTGTAACGATGGACATGTGAGGTGTTTGATATTTGTGTAACAATGGACCTGTTAGGGGTATGATATTTGTCTAACAATGGGCCTGTTAGGTGCATGATGTTTGTGTAACAATGGACGTGTGAGGTGTATGATATTGGTGTAACAATAGACATGTCAGGTGTATGATATTTGTTTAACAATGGACATGTGAGGTGTTTGTGTATGTGTAACAATAGACATGTGAAGTGTATGATATTTGTGTTGCAATGGCCCTGTGAGGTGTATGATATGTGTGTAACAATGGACATGTGAATTGTGTATGATATTTATATAACAATGGACATGTGAATTGTGTATGATATTTATATAACAATGGACATGTGAATTGTGTATGATATTTATATAACAATGGACATGTGAATTGTGTATGATATTTATATAACAATGGACATGTGAATTGTGTATGATATTTATATAACAATGGACATGTGAGGGGTATGATATTTGTGTAAAAATGGACATGTGAGGAGTATGATATTTGTGTAACGATGGACATGTGAGGTGTATATTTGTGTAACAATGAACCTGTGAGGTGTATGATATTGGTGTAACAATAGACATGTGAAGTGTATGATATTTGTGTTACATAGGACATGTGAGGTGTATGATATTTGTGTAACAATAGACATGTGAGGTGTATGCTATTTGTGTAACAATAGACCTGTGAGGTGTATGATATTTGTGTTACAAAGGACATGTGAGGTGTATGTGTATGTGTATGTGTATGTGTATGTGTAACAATAGACATGTGAGGTGTATGATATTTGTGTAACAATGGACCTGTGAGGTGTATGATATTTGTGTAACAATGGACCTGTGAGGTGTATGATATTTGTGTAACAATGAACCTGTGAGGTGTATGTGTAACGATGGACATGTGAAGTGTATGATATTTGTGTAACAATGGACCTGTGAGGTGTATGTGTAACGATGGACATGTGAATTGTGTATGATATTTGTGTAACAATGGACATGTGAGGTGTGTGATATTTGTGTAACAATGGACCTGTGAGGTGTATGATATTTGTACATTTGTAGTTATACATTGAAGGTAAGTTTTCAAAAGTGTTAAGAAAAAATATATTTACTATGTGACACCATGATAAATTTCGAATATTTATATTTCATGTTATTAATGTTTGCATACTCTAACTTAGACAGAGTCAGTTTAGCATTAGAAAGCCAAATTTGTAAAATCAAGTAAAAATATTATTGTTTTGTTAATTGAACCAGACAAGAGAATTCTTATAAAATAAGAAACAGGAAATCCTATAAAATATAAGTGGCTAAAAATATCCCAAAAGGAAATCCTGTACAATATCAGTGGCCGAAATATCCCAATAGGAAATCCTGTACAATATCACACTCCTGGAGGTACATTCCATGAAAAACAAGAGGCCCAGAGGGCCTGTATCACTCACCTGAATATAATTAAAGTAATTGGTATGAAGTAAAGATATAGCACTCCATGGTAGGTGCTGTAAGTACATATGAAATTTCAGAAAATTGCATCCAGTACTTGAGATATAGAGAACAAACTTCAAACAGAGCACCATCCCTATGCCCCTACGGGGGTCATACCCAAAATTGGTTCCCCATCCCCAAGAATGCTTCAGACCAAATATGGACAAAATCCTGTCACTCCTACCGAAGAAGAAAGATTTTGAAGAATTACGTCTATTTCCCCTATTGGGCCCCACCCCTCAGGTCCCAGGGGGGCCAGATCCACGGTGTATACAAAATTGGTTCCCCTTCACCCAAGAATGCTTCAGACCAAATATGAAACAAATCCTTTCATTCCTACAGAAGAAGAAGGATTTTAAAGAAGAATTTGCTATGTTTCCCATATTGGGCCTCGCCCCTCAGGCCCCTGGGGAGCCAGACCCATGGTTTATACAAAATTGGTTCCCAACTACCCAAGGATGCTCCACACCAAATATGGACCAAATCCTTTCATTCCTACAGAAGAAGAAAGATTTTAAAGAATTTGCTACATTTCCCCTATTGGGCCCCGCCCCTCAGCCCCCAGGGGGGCCAGACCCACCATTTATACAAACTTTGTTCCCTTTCCCCCAAGGATGCTTCTGACCAAATATGGAACAAATCCTTTCATTTCTACAGAAGAAGAAGGATTTTAAAGAAGAATTTGCTATATTTCCCCTAGTTGGCCCCACCC
The DNA here is from genome assembly GCF_002113885.1 of Mizuhopecten yessoensis. Lineage (NCBI taxonomy): Eukaryota > Metazoa > Mollusca > Bivalvia > Pectinida > Pectinidae > Mizuhopecten > Mizuhopecten yessoensis. The sequence continues at coordinate 72,602 of NW_018404986.1, forward strand.
CTCAGGCCCCTGGGGGGCCAGACCCACCATTTATACAAAATTGGTTCTTCTTCACCCAAGGATGCTCCACACTAAATTTTGTTAAAATCTGCTCAGTAGTTCATGACTAGTAGTGTAAAGTTAACGGACGACGGACGCTGCGGTATGGCATAAGTTCACCTTGGTCCTTCGGACCAGGTGAGCTAAAAACATGAATTTACCTGATCGATCAGTGGCTGAAAGTATCCCAATAGGAAATCCTGTACTGAAAATATCCCAATAGTTTCCATTTTACTGATGTACTTTAATATTTAAAGTTATTTAATATATTATATTTTGATTTTTTTTGCTCATCACTAATGAAACAAGAGGCCCATTGGGCTTGCATCGCTCACCTGGTATTAATCTCACAAGTGTAACCTAAAAAGTGGAATAAAATAAAGCTACAGGAAAATATCAGTGTCTTTCAGATTTCAGTAATTCAGAAGAACCTGTTAAACGATTAAAACACATTTGACCCCTGTGACCTTGAAAGTCAAACATGGACATTAAGTTGAAAAACTTTGTAGCCCTTCCTCCAAGAATGAAACTTGCCAAATACCACAAACTTACACCTTTTGTTTATTTAAAGTTTTTTCACTATGGACCGTGAAAGTGTGTCAAGGTCATTCACATCAACAAGCAATCACCCTGTCAGCTTTAGTTATTCAGAAGAAGTCGTTTAAAGGTTTTCAAGACAATTGATCCATGTGACCTTGAAAATGGATGAAGGTCATTCATTTGAACAACCTTGGTAGCCCTTCATCCCAGCATGCTAGTGGCCAAATATCATTACCCTGGACATTTTGGTTATTCAGAAGAAGTTGTTTAAAGTTTTTAACATAGTTGATCTCTGTGACCTTGAAAATAGGTGAAGGTCATTTATTTGAACAAACTTGGTAGCCCTTCTTTCCAGTTTGCTTCTGGCCAAATAGCATCACCCTAGGCCTCTTGGTTATTAAGAAGAAGTTGTTTAAAGTAAAATATTGACGCCAGATGCCGGACGAACAATGGACTTGCAGACGATGGACTTTTGGTCGGACGGATGGACGACGGACGCCGCACCACGGCATAAGCCTTTATCAGAAAACTTTAAAATTATTTTGTCGCAAATTTCAGAATAAAGTCATGATTATTAAATCCTTCTGGATTTGATATAAGTTTTTAAATTCTATAAATGCCTTCTCATACAAACAATAAATGATTTAATGACTAGCTTTATGCATGTAGTTTTAATTCCCTATTGTCCTTAATGGTCACCAGAGTTGTTTATTCTTCCTGTTGTGACATTACAAAGTAAAGCAATAAATGAAGCGATTAGGGCTTCACTCTGGATTTAAGAACAAAATAATCCTTGAAATTGATAAATATTTATCACATATATTGCCGGAATTTGTCAGAATACAGACAAATTACAACCAAACCTAAGCTTTATGACCCTGAAGAAAAACATTTTGAAATATGTTCAACCTATTTCACTTCTTTTTTGTTCAGTCTCAATTTTCATAGTCAAACTGTCATGCCATTACAAAAATTGGAACCAAGTCTTAATTATTTTCTTCCCAAAATACCATCCCCCCTCCCCCCAAAAAATTGATGAGCATTTAAAAACAAACATTGATATTTCAACTTTATAACTTTAACATAACAGTACTACGTTTGACTGCATAGCCTTTGTTGCTCTTTGTTTCATATTTCAGAGCAAAAACAAATATGTATGTTTGAAATCCATATCTTTTTCATAGCATACTGTTTATATAAACATGCTTAAATACAAAACATTAAAAACCGTTTACAAAGGTAAACTAACATTATTCAGGCAAACAAATATAAATCACATGAAGGACAACAAACATTTGATTTGTATGATTCATTTTTTTGATAAGGTTCTATCTATAATTTGAAACATAGCCCTTAGACCAAGGATTCATGAGACTTTGATTTTGTTACAGTGATATTTTCCATAAAACAACCCTTTAGGCAACTTTGTTTTGTCTCTTTGTAACTAAATCATTATTGAAATATTAATCTTTAAAAGCTCCTAAGAGAGTGTTAGTTATCCGAAAAAAAATAGTTGTATGTAGTTGTGACCTTAAGGAGGACACCCATTAACTTTTTTTGACATTCACCAAATTCAAATCTTGATTACTTTCTTGATATCTTCACATTCAGTACTAAATGTTACTTTACCTTTCTTTGTATCTTCACATTCAGTACTAAATGTTACTTAACCTTTCTTTGTATCTTCACATTCAGTACTAAATGTTACTTAACCTTTCTTTGTATCTTCACATTCAGTACTAAATGTTACTTTACCTTACTTTGTATCTTTACATTCAGTACTAAATGTTACTTTACCTTTCTCTGTATCTTCACATTCAGTACCAAATGTTACTTTACCTTTCTTTGTATCTTCACATTCAGTACTTAATGTTACTTTACCTTTCTTTGTATCTTCACATTCAGTACTAAATGTTACTTTACCTTTCTTTGTATCTTCACATTCAGTACTAAATGTTACTTAACCTTTCTTTGTATCTTCACATTCAGTACTAAATGTTACTTTACCTTTCTTTGTATCTTTACATTCAGTACTAAATGTTACTTTACCTTTCCTTGTATCTTTACATTCAGTACTAAATGTTACTTAACCTTTCTCTGTATCTTCACATTCAGTACTAAATGTTACTTAACCTTTCTTTGTATCTTCACATTCAGTACTAAATGTTACTTTACCTTTCTTTGTATCTTCACATTCAGTACTAAATGTTACTTTACCTTTCTTTGTATCTTCACATTCAGTACTAAATGTTACTTTACCTTTCTTTGTATCTTCACATTCAGTACTAAATGTTACTTTACCTTTCTTTGTATCTTTACATTCAGTACTAAATGTTACTTAACCTTTCTTTGTATCCTCACATTCAGTACTAAATGTTACTTAACCTTTCTTTGTATCCTCAGATTTGGTACTACATCTACTATTTGCTCGCTCCTCAATTGTGGACAGTTTGTTATTTCGTTGTGCTTTCTCATGTTTTATTTCAGTGTATTTTTCTATGTCTTCACTATTCTTTTTAATTTCCATTTCCAGCACTTCGATTGTATTACCAATTTTGTCATTGTTGTTTGTATTAAAACAACTATTCTGTTGTGGTTCTGTATTTTCACTTCCATTCACAACCACTTTGTGAAAGTTAGTCTGATTTTGATTTTTCAATGAAGACTTGGCAGGTTTGCTCAAAGAAGAAAACCGATTAGAATTAGAACTGTTACTTTCCATAAAACTGTTCATCATTTTCACCTCATCTGGTCTGAAATGAACTTGTTCTGAAAAAGTAAAAAAAAAGAGAAATCAGCAGTGTTATATCGTTTATTTATCACTTCCAATGCCAAATCAATTCATACCAGCTAGTTTACAATCTCTATTTATACAACAAGGGTACCGCGGGGCGGAACAAAATATGCCTGTCGAGTGCCATATAGTGTTATATACTTTCTTACATTGAAAGAAGATCTGCATCATTCTTAGAGTGGTTAGCTAATATGCTATAAACAAGAGGCCCAGAGGGCCTGTATCGCTCACCTAAATATGTTTAAAATAATTGTTATGAAGTAGGTGCTGTAAATACATATGAAATTTCAGAAAGATCCATCCAGTACTTGAGATATAGTGAGAACAAACTTCAAACAGAGCCCCACCCCTATGCAACCTAGGGNGGGGGGGTCATGTCATACCCATCAATTATACAAAATTGAGTCCCCTTGGTCCATTGATGCTCCAGACTTAATAAGGATAAAATCCCATAATCCCGGTTTTAAAGGTTTTACCTCTATTTCTCCAATTGAGCCCCACCCTTTTGCCCCCTGGGAGACCAAACCCACTGCTTATACAAAATTGTTTCCCCTTCACCCAAGCCTGCTTCATTCCAAATTTGAACAAAATCCTGTCATTTCTACAGAAGAAGAAGGATTTTGAAGAATTTGCT
>NW_018404986.1:76835-89544 GCF_002113885.1 Mizuhopecten yessoensis
AGAAGGATTTTAAAGAATTTGCTATATTTCCCCTATTGGGCCCCACCCCTCAGCCCCCAGGGGGGCCAGGCCCACTGTTTATACAACATTGGTTCCCCTTTACCCAAGGATGCTCCACACCAAATATGGACCAAATCCTTTCATTCCTACAGAAGAAGAAGGATTTTAAAGAACAATTTGCTATGTTGCCACTATTGGGCCCCGCCCATCAGGCCCCTGGGGGCCACACCCACGGTTTATACAAAGTTGGTTCTCCTTCACCCAAGGATGCTTCAGACCAAATATGGAACAAATCCTTTCATTCCTACAGAAGAAGAAGGATTTAAAAGAATTTGCTATATTTCCCCTACTGGGCCCCACCCCTCAGCCCCCAGGGGGGCTAGGCCCACTGTTTATACAACATTGGTTCCCCTTTACCCAAGGATGCTCCACACCAAATATGGACCAAATCCTTTCATTCCTACAGAAGAAGAAGGATTTTAAAGAACAATTTGCTATGTTGCCACTATTGGGCCCCGCCCATCAGGCCCCTGGGGGCCACACCCACGGTTTATACAAAGTTGGTTCTCCTTCACCCAAGGATGCTTCAGACCAAATATGGAACAAATCCTTTCATTCCTACAGAAGAAGAAGGATTTTAAAGAATTTGCTATATTTCCCCTATTGGGCCCCACCCCTCAGCCCCCAGGGGGGCCAGACCCACCATTTATACACAATTTGTTCCCCTTCCCCCAAGGATGCTTCTGACCAAATTTGTTCAAAATCTGCTCAGTTGTTCATGACTAGTAGTGTTTTAACTCTTTCCGTACCGTTGTCGTGTACACACGACAACAATATGTCATCCTGGTCCCCGTTGTCGTGTACAGACGACAAAATAAAGGGTCGTCTCATCCCCGTTGTCGTGTACACACGACAAGAGACTTTGATGTAACCTGCCTGATGTTTAGTTGGTTATCGCATGAGACTGTCGCGAAAAAACAATTAATTGTCGCTAAGATCAGAACCCATCAGTTTGGAAGAAATACTTTTATTTGTACAGAGTACCCTTTTTTATTATTGACTTAAACTTTTCGCATTTACCGCAAGATGTTTGCGTTTGGTGCCTCAAATGTAAACAAAATGGCGGCAACTTAATTCGATACGAACACTCGTAAATTCATCATCAGATATGAAGTCTTGATGAAATCTACTTGTATTTAGAAAAAAATTCAACAACTCCACATTCGTAACCATAATTAATCCCCATTTCAAACCTGCACTACAACGTTGTGTTAAATACAAGGAATCGTATCGTTTATTGCCAGACAAATGTCGATTTCTCAGTCATAATCAGCTTCCAGTTAGTCATTATGCTGCGAAAATGAAGAAGTATTTGTCTATGAACCAGAACATGAAACAATAACAATATTTGTTCACGGTTACCTGTTTAATTCTTGTGGCAGTTACACCTAGTCTAAAAAGAACATTAATAATCCGCCATTTTGTTATATGCGCGGGGGCGAGTCTAAAAAGTACATCCGGTACGGAATCCGGACCGGAGTTGCGGTACGGAAAGAGTTAAAGGAAAAGTTGACGGACGGACGGTCGACGGACGACGGATGCTGCGGTATTGCATAAGCTCACCATGGTCATTCGGACCAGGTGACCTAAAAATGTAGGAGAAAATCTTCCGACGAAAAATCAAATACCAAAATGAACAAAAGGCAATAAATTTTGGAAAAATCGTCTAATCAAAATTCTTTTAAGGGAGACACAACTTCATATCATGATTATAATGTATACCAAGTTTCAAAGAGATCAGTCGAAAAATGTAGGAGGAGATTGCCGGACAGAAATCAAATACTGAAATGAACAAAGGGCAATAAATTTTGCAAACATCGTCTAATCAAAATTCTTTTAGGGGAGACAAAACTTCATATCATGATCATAAAGTATCCAAAGTTTCAAAGAGATCCGTTGAAAAATGTAGGAGGAGATTTTCGGACAAAAATCAAATACTGAAATGAACAAAGGGCAATAACTTTTGGAAAAATTGTTGAATCAAAATTCTTTTAGGGGAGACCAACCTTCATATCATGATTATAATGTATACCAAGTTTCAAAAAGATCAGTCGAAAAATGTAGGAGGAGATATCCCGACAAAATTCAAATACCGAAATGAACAAAGGGCAATAACCTTTGTAAAAATTGTTGAATCAAAATTCTTTTAAGGGAGACACAACTTCATAACATGATTATAAAGTATACCACGTTTCAAAGAGATCGGTCGACAAATGTAGGAGGAGATCTCCCGACAAAATTCAAATACCGAAATGAACAAAGGGCAATAACTTTTGGAAAAATTGTCGAATCAAAATTCTTTTAAGGGAGACACAACTTCATATCATGATTATAATGTATACCAAGTTTCAAATAGATCAGACGAAAAATGTAGGAGGAGATTGCCGGACAAACAAAGTTTACGCCAGACGGACAACGCCATTCCATAATACTACCGTCAAATTTGACGGTCGTATAAAAATTGGTTCCACTTTCCCAAGGATGTTCTTTGCCACTTTACACATGTTCTTGATAACAATCTAACTGTGAGGTGTTGAGTTAGGCACTGCTGAGGTCACGGTCACAATGGTGGATTCCAAAATATCATCTGTGATCTTATAAATAGATGGAAATGTCCAATATTGAGGTTGTGAAGCCTGTATGCAATGTTTCTGCCTGTGAGGAAGATGAAGTTGAGGTTGAGGAAGATGAAGTTGAGGTTGAGGAGGAGGAAGTGGAGGTTGAGGAGGAGGAAGTAGAGGAGGAAGTGGAGGAGGAAGTGGAGGTTGAGGAGGAGGAAGTGGAGGTTGAGGAGGAGGAAGGTGGAGGTTGAGGAGGAGGAAGTGGAGGTTGAGGAGGAGGAAGTGGAGGTTAATGAATAGGAGGTAGATTCGGTCATCAGTGTTGCTAGGGAGAGTGCTAATTAATAAGATACTCTATTTTCTCAAGACTGAATTGAAAACCGTAGGAAATGCAGCCTCTCGGGAAAGGTTATTACAAACAAGAGGCCCAAGGGCCTTAGCGGTCACCTGAGTTATATCATAGGTACTGGTAGCTTTATTTTATTGTTTAGATGTGATGTGGAAATCAGCATGTAAACTAAGTGAAATACAATACTTGTCATGTCATCAAAGGATAAGATTTTGAAATTATTGGTAAATGTTCCCTTTGGGGCCCCGCCCTAGCCCCTGGGGATGGGGCAGGAATCCCAATTTTCCAAAGTAATACTCTCATTCACCAAAGATGATTCTGACTAAGTTTGAGTAATTTTCTGCTGAAAATGGATAAAATATATACCCAAAAGTGTTATTTCCCTATATAAACTATTGTAAACTTTACCCCCTCCCCAAGGGAGAACGAATAGCTCAGGGGTCCTGAAATTTACAATTTAAATAAAGCCCCTGATGATCTTTCCATCCATGCAGAGAAAATGACTGTAATACCTCTGAGTCTGGAGAAGAAGATTTTTGAAATATTGGTAATTTTCCCTTTTGAGCCCGCCCTGGCCCCTAGGGTTGGGGTAGGAATCCCAATTTTACAATTTAAAACCATCTTCCTCCTCCAAGGATGATTCTGACCAAGTAAAAATAATTTCCAACAGAAAATTGTCAAAATATACCCAAAAGTGTTGTTTCCCTATATAAACTATAGTAAACTTTACCCCCTCCCCAAGGGAGAACGAATAGCTCAGGGGTCCTGAAATTTACAATTTAAATAAAGCCCCTGATGATCTTTTCATCCATGCAGAGAAAATGACTGTAGTATAGGACTCTGAGTCTGGGGAAGAATATTTTTGAAATATTGGTTAATTTTCCCTTTTGGGCCCCGCCCTGGCCCCTAGGGTTGGGGTAGGAATCCCAATTTTACAATTTAAAACCATCTTCCTCCTCCAAGGATGATTCTGACCAAGTAAAAATAATTTCCAACAGAAAATTGTCAAAATATACCCAAAAGTGTTGTTTCCCTATATAAACTATAGGAAACTTTACCCCCTCCCCAAGGGAGAACGGATAGCTCGGGGGTCCTGAAATTTACAATTTAAAGAAAGCCCCTGATGATCTTTCCATCCATGCAGAGAAAATGACTGTAATAGCTCTGAGTCTGGAGAAGAAGATTTTTGAAATATTGGTTAATTTTCCCTTTTGGGCCCCGCCCTGGCCCCTAGGGTTGGGGTAGGAATCCCAATTTTACAATTTAAAACCATCTTCCTCCTCCAAGGATGATTCTGACCAAGTAAAAATAATTTCCAACAGAAAATTGTCAAAATATACCCAAAAGTGTTGTTTCCCTATATAAACTATAGTAAACTTTACCCCCTCCCCAAGGGAGAACGAATAGCTCAGGGGTCCTGAAATTTACAATTTAAATAAAGCCCCTGATGATCTTTCCATCCATGCAGAGAAAATGACTGTAATACCTCTGAGTCTGGAGAAGAAGATTTTTGAAATATTGGTAATTTTCCCTTTTGAGCCCGCCCTGGCCCCTAGGGTTGGGGTAGGAATCCCAATTTTACAATTTGGTAGCCTCATATACCAAGGATGATTCTGACCAAGTTTGAAAAAATTCACTGGTTCTTGAGAAGAAGTTGATAATGTAAAAGTTTACGCACGACGGACGATGGACGACGACGGACGGAAAGTGATTGGAATAGCTATAGGTCACTTGAGCAAAGCTCAGGTGACCTAAAAAGGTGATAACAGATTTGTTTCAATTGAGCATTAAGATGTGAGAATCATGTGCATATATATATGTTAAGATCAAAGTGCCCATGGCACTGGTGAATTGGTGCCACAAATGTGGGTTATTTCTACTGATTTTGTCCTGAATTATATTCAAGTGGAATGAAATAAAACAAACCTTGGCCCGTCACACTCCTGCTACAAAAGCGACATTACTTGGTTTTTGTTTACGTTTTATTTTATGACCATATTATATATGACCAAAGAAATAGCATGCATAAACAATAGTACCATGCAAAATCTCAGTTTTACTACACACTATATATTCTATACTTCGATTTGACTATGATATGGTTTTATCTGGCATGGTTATATCAGGGTAAACAATATCAAAGTGATACTCTTTAATATTTATGGTAAGTTTCATTATGCTGTAACATAATTATTATTGAAAACAGGAATAATTAAGCAAAGCCAAATAAAGAATTTTTTGAATATAAATAGTGTCAAAATTGCTCAAATATAGGCAAAAAAACATGCATTGATATATTCTGCTTTTGATTTTAAAAGTAGATATACATGTACTTTCCATGCCCTGTCGACCCTGGCTGGTTGGTTCTTTCAGGTCCAAACATTCAATATTTTATAGTTATTTTGGGATGCAATACTGTTAAAGGTGATGTTTGACACTAGTTAAAGGAGTACATTTGTATTTGGTTGACTTTGTTCAAGTGCCAAATGCATTATACTTCGTTTGTGAAGTGTTACTTGGAAGTAAAATATATACCAACTGGCATAACTCATGAGAGCAAGGAAGTTGTTGCCTCATTTGTTTGACTGTGATAGATAAAATGTGGTTTGACTGTGATAGATAAAATGTGGTTGAAATAATTTAATTTAAGTAACATTAAATGCTTTTCAATCAAGTTAAATCTAAAAATTTACAACAAAACACCCAATTAAAAGTAGCCTCAGTGATGCATTATTTTTATTTTTTTCCTTGAGATCAAATACAAGGTAATTTTAAATACATCTATAAAATGTCATTTAATACATTTCACTGATAAAGTGCATATCTATTATGGTCCAAATAATAAACCCTTTGAAAGAAAACGAAAGCACATTGCATAAATTGGTTGCGTAACTCCACATGTGCCATCAAGGATATGTGTTAATCGAAGAGGCCGTCAAAAATGTTCTAAACGATTTAATGTTCTTAAAACTGCATAACTTAAACGCTCAATAACATTTCTTGACTGTTCATGTACGCACGCTTTTATAAGTACTAAAAAGGTAAATGAAGACAGCATGCACAAGATTTAATAAGTAAACACAAACATTTGACGGATGCAGGGTTTTGAACAAAGTGATACGACCTTCTTACTAGATCAATGTAGACTGTAAGTTGTAACCCCACATGTAGCTCACATATCAGGACATGTTTTCTCCACGTCAATTAACCATCCAATAACTAGGTCAACTAAGACTGTAAGTTGTAACCCCACACGGAGCTCACATCCCAGGACAGGTTTTCTCCACATCAATTACCCATCCAATAACTAGGTCAACGTAGACTGTAAGTTGTAACCCCACACTGAGCTCACATATCAGGACAGGTTTTCTCAACATCAATTAACCATCCAATAACTAGGTCAACGTAGACTAAGTTGCAACCCTAGACAGAGCTCACATATCAGGACAGGTTTTCTCCACGTCAATTACCCATCCAATAACTAGGTCAACGTAGACTGTAAGTTGTAACCCGACACGGAGCTCACATATCAGGACAGGTTTTCTCAACATCAATTAACCATCCAATAACTAGGTCAACGTAGACTAAGTTGCAACCCTAGACAGAGCTCACATATCAGGACAGGTTTTCTCCACGTCGATTAACCATCCAATAACTAGGTCAACGTAGACTAAGTTGCAACCCTAGACAGAGCTCACATATCAGGACAGGTTTTCTCCACGTCGATTAACCATCCAATAACTAGGTCAACGTAGACTGAGAGTTGTAACCCCACACGGAGCTCACATATCAGGACATGTTTTCTCCACGTCAATTAACCATCCAATAACTAGGTCAACTAAGACTGTAAGTTGTAACCCCACACGGAGCTCACATACCAGGACAGGTTTTCTCCACATCAATTAACCATCCAATAACTAGGTCATCGTAGACTGTAAGTTGTAACCCCACATGGAGCTCACATATCAGGACAGGTTTTCTCCACGTCAATTAACCATCCAATAACTAGGTCAACGTAGACTGTAAGTTGTAACCCCACACGGAGCTCACATATCAGGACAGGTTTTCTCCATGTCAATTAACCATCCAATAACTAGGTCAACTAAGACTGTAAGTTGTAACCCCACACGGAGCTCACATATCAGGACAGTAGATATACAGGTTTTCTCCACGTCAATTAACCATCCAATATTAATTTGACCCAATAGTCCATCAATTTTTTCTGTTATTTTTCTGTTTTTCTGGGACTGATTTGCAGATTGTCTTTTTTTTCCAGCCAATACCCCAGCCAATACCCAATTAAAAATGAAAACAGCCAAAGGCTACTTTTGCTACCGACAGTGTGAGCCTAGGTCCGAGAAATAAGAAAATACAACTTGACCTAAAAGCGAGCACATTGTTCCGGCGAAAACAAAAACATTGTATTTATCCACAGCAAGCAGTCCAGCTTGCAAAATAGAGAAAATAAATATGAATGGCTGTTTCGAAATTGGGTGTTGCTAATGGTCGGATTGGTTGAGTTGTCAACACTGCGGCAGGTGGAGTATAAAATGGTCTGGGGTGGATGTTGCGGTATCTTTGCTTAAGCATTCAAGTGAGGTGGCACTATAAATGATACTGTTGAAAGCACGGCCCCACTACAAACAGAACACAATACATCTTCAGCACACACCCAGGCATACACACATAGTGAGATATTAGCCAGGTGGCATAGGACTAGTAGTTAGCGCCTGATAAGGCAGCTCCTGCAAATTCCTCAAAGCTGTATTGATTAATGTATATGCTAATTGTATTGATTGTATAAAATGTATATCTATTAGTGCCTGCTAAGGCAGCTCCTGAGAATTCCTCAAAGCTGTATTGATTAATGTATATGCTAATTGTATTGATTGTATAAAATGTATATCTATGCACTGTAAAGCGCTAAAGAATGGCTTATCCTAGCTACATAGGGCTCTATGTCAAATGTTGTATATTATTATAATTATCATTATAACATAAAAAGGCATATTTTTATAAGAAACATATTTCGCAAACAGATCTTAATAAATTTTAGAAAACCCACTTTGAATATTTTGTCGTATTTTTGGCGGATGAATAACTCAACTACAAGAAAATATAGGCAGTTGTTTGGCTTTTCGTGCAACCACTACCCCTATAGATTAGTGGCCGAAGGGCAGCCAATCCAATAAATCAAACTCTTTCCAGTTATTTGTGTTTAAATTGTTTTATAGATATTTTCATATTGCAATTTATAAGTCATATCCTCTGTTTACACAAAATTGATACCTTCTATCCCATGGATACTCCAGACAAAGTCAATTTAAATCCTTCCATTCCTACAAAAGCAGAAACCTTTTAAAATATTTTACTTTATTTGGTACCGCTCAAAGCTGCTCTAGAACGGACTTGGTTAATATCCCTCCATTTGTACAGAAGGCGAAGGTTTTGAAGACTTACATATATTTCTCTTATTGGGCGCCACCCCTGAGCCCCCAGGTAGGGGGTTGGGGTGGCACACCCTCATTTCATACAAAATTGAGAACCCTTCAGCGTAGGATGCTCCAGACCACTGAGCTGTTATGGACTTGTAGCCTTTTAAAGGAAAAGTTGACGGACGCTGCACCGGGGCATAAGCTCACCGGTCCTTTTGACCAGGTGAGCTAAAAAGTTGAGTGGCGGGCTACAGCCTTAATTTGTACCAAATGAGCTAAAAACATGTCTTCCCTCCTCAGACAATATGCATATTTGCTTTGCACTTAACTGACCTTTAGCCTAAGGGTGAATAACCTTTATTGACCTAAATATAAGGCATTGCAATCCATCTGTGGATGATTCAGATTTCTTTCTTTTCATAAGATATATTTCATAGTTTAAAATGTACAGCCCAGAAAAAGACTTCATCAAAATTCTGCACTTATTTCACTTTTGACCTGGAAAGGAAGGTCATTGTGACTTAATTCTGTTGTACAGCACTTTGGCTGATTGTCTGATACATGTATTAATCAAAATATCTTTTACAATTTAAAAGTTGAAGTTTGGAAAGATATCACAGGCAACTAGAAATTGTTGGCTAACAATTTGACGGGCTTTTCACTGTAAGGACTGATTTGGCTTTCTAATAATAACTTGTGCAAGTCTACAGTAGCTGACTGAGTAGTGTAGTGGGAGATTCCCGGAGTGCAAAATGACGTCAGAGAAAGAATGGATAAATATAGGCAGCCAATGGGCCTAGTTGTATACGAATGTAGTCCGTAAATGTCGTCATATAGTCTGTCCATTCTGTACGTCAGAAAGATGAATTGAACCTAGCTTTTTATCTATATCGGTTGGGTTTGCCATGCCAAAGAAAGGCTGATGTTTGCCCACTGCAGTAGAGATGTAAACTGTCCATACTTTTAAGATTGAGAGTGCGTAGTAATCGATGTAGTATAACCAGCGTGTATTCGATGTCTCGATATAAATCAAAGTACTGAGAATATTGAAAGCACTTGACAATCGCACAAAAATGAAAACGGTTTTTGACTTTCACTTTTGAAATTATATTTAGATTAGGTCAAGGTCATTCATTTGCACACACTTTAAAGCCCTTCATTCAAGCATGCTTCTTTGCCAAACATCGTTACCCTGGAAAAATTGGTTATTCAGAAAAAGTGGTTTCAATATTTTTACATACAGTATATGACCTCTGTGACCTTGAAAGTCATTCAAGGTCAATCATATTTTCAAACTTGATAGCCAATTACCTCGCCGTGTTATGTATTAAATAGTAGGACTCTAGACCTTGTAGAACTTTAGAAGAAGTTTTTTGAAGTCATTATCTTGAAATAGCACATATGAAGTTTGACCCCTGAATAACTCAAAACTCGACCTGGTAAACTCAAAATGTTTTCTGCCAAAAATGAGCGCATTTGTGTTGTCCACATCATACCTGAATGTAAAGTGAATCTATCAAACAATTTTTGAAATATTCTTGATTAAAAGTAATTTTGATTTTTAAACATTTGAAATTTGTGACCTTGATTGTGACCTTGAAAGTTGATCAATGTCAGCCATTTTTTCAAACCTGATACCCCGTCATCTAAGAATCTTTATCATTAAATATCAAGACTCTAGACCTCGTGGAACTTAAGGAGAAAAACGGAAGTTGACATTTTTTGTTAAAACAGTATGAAAGAAAAAGTTTGCTCTTGCTTATCTCTATATGATATCCAAAGATCAACCTCGTTTTTGATATCGTTAACAAAACATATTGGTATAGGCTGTTAACCAATCAGAATTCGTGGTGGCCATCTTGGAATATTAATTGCTCCAAAAAGTAACATAAGTTTGTAATAACATTCTTTATCCATCTATTGAAGAATTCTTTAAATAAAATGAAAAATGAATGTTTTTTAAAAATTGTGACCTTTGACCCAACAGCGAACTTTTTCATTTGAACTTTTAAGTAATAATATACAACGGAAAAAAGTTAGCCCTGAACTTTATCTACAAATGATGTCAGTGCTTAAAGGCTGTAAATTCAACCGTGTTTGAGTTTTAGCCATTGTAAGATTTTGAGGTATGACGTCATGGCGGACATTTTGTTTTTTCGATGAAGTTGAAAATGCTACCAAATGTTAGAAGACATCTAGGGAAACTTTTCACGTTACAACTAAACGAAATATTTGTCATTGATATTGGAGTAAAACAAGTTTTAAAATATTGTGAAATTTTTAAAAGATCAAAGGAAATATTTCAAAATGGCGTACAACCTTAACGGTAAATGTTACAGAAAAACTTAAGACATCAACTTCATCGGAATGACATCCTCCATCGATCTGTAGAAGTATTTTTCAAAAACAATGAAAAATGAATGTTTTTTAAAAAATGGTGACTTTTGACCCAACAGCAAGCTTTTTTATTTGAAATATTTTGTATTAATATGTAATGAAACCGTTTTTGAGTTATGGCCATTTTAAGATTTTTAGGTATGACGTCATGGCGGCCATATTGGATCTTTAACCTACTTCAAAATGTTGCTTGATCATCTTCATACCTTTTCCTACAACATACCTAAAAGACTATAAACCTATCTTTTACCAATCAAAAGATACAGAATTCACAAATTAGGGGAGAATAATAATAATAATAATAATAATAAGAAGAAACGTAACAAAAACAATAGGTCTTTTCACCAGTTGGTGAAAAGCCCTAATTATGCACTAACTTGACCTTTGACTTTGAGGTGAACATCTCATTCTGACCTAATTTCAGTGCAATCCTCACCTCGTAGGGGATGCAGATATTTAATGTAAGTGTTATCAAGATATCTTTTACAGAATAAATGTTACATCCCATATAAAACATGTCCCCAAAAACGACCTTAGCTTAACTATATAAAACATGTCCCCAAAAACGACCTTAGCTTAACTATATAAAACATGTCCTCAAAAATGACCTTAGCTTTACTATATAAAACATGTCCTCAAAAACGACCATAGCTTAACCACACAAAACAAGTCCTCAAAAATGACCTTAGCTAAACCATATAAAACAAGTCCTCAAAAACGATCTTAGCTAATTAAACAACATAAAACATATCCTCAAAAACGACCTTAGCTTAACTATATAAAACATGTCTTCAAAAATGACCTTAGCTAAACCACATAAAACAAGTCCTCAAAAACGATCTTAGCTAAACCACATAAAACATATCCTCAAAAACGACCATAGCTAATTAAACCACATAAAACAAGTCCTCGAAACGACCTTAGCTAAACCACATAAAACATATCCTCAAAAACGACCATAGCTAATGTAACCACATAAAACATATCCTCAAAAACGATCTTAGCTAAACCATATAAAACATATCCTCAAAAACGATTTTAGCTAAACCATATAAAACATATCCTCAAAAACGATCTTAGCTAAACCACATAAAACATATCCTCAAAAACGATCTTAGCTAAACCATATAAAACAAGAGGCCCAATGGGCCTGCATCGCTCACCTGTTATTAATCTAACACTTGTAATCTTAAGATTTCATAAGAACCTATTAAAAGATTTAAACATATGACGCCTCTGACCTTGTTGTCGAACAAGGACATTAGGTTGAAAGTGGATCAAGGTCATTCATTTGAACTAAAATGGTAGTCCTTCATCCCAGCATGCTACAGGCCAAATTTCAGTACCATGGCCCTTTTTGCTTATTGAAAAGAAGTCGCTTGAAGNACGCTTGAAGATTTTACCACATTTGACCCCTGTGACCTTGAAAATTGGTCAAGGTAATTCAGTTGAACAAACTTGATAGTCCTTCATCCCAGCATGCTACAGGCCCAATATCAGTACCCTTGGCCTTTTGGTTATTGAGAAGAAGTCGTTTGAAGATTTTAACATATTTCAACCCCTGTGACCTTGAAAGTTGGTCAAGGTCATTTATTTGAACAAACTTGGTAGCCCTTCATCCCAGCATGCTACTGGCCTAATATCAGTACCCTGGGCCATTTGGTTATTCAGAAGAGGTTGTTTGAAGATGTTAAAGACATCTGACACCAGTGACCTTGAAAGTGGGTCAAGGTCATTAATTTGAACAAACTTGGTAGCCCTTCATCCCAGCTTGCTACAGGATCTATATCAGTACCCTGGGCCTTTTGGTTATTGAGAAGAAGTTGTTTGAAGATTTTAACATATTTGACCCCTGTGACCTTGAAAGTGGGTCAAGGTCATTTATTTGAACAAACTTGGTAGCCCTT
>NW_018404986.1:89950-93054 GCF_002113885.1 Mizuhopecten yessoensis
TACAGGCCCAATATCAGTACCCTGGGCCTTTTGGTTATTGAGAAGAAGTTGTTTGAAGATTTTAACATATTTGACCCCTGTGACCTTGAAAGTGGGTCAAGGTCATTTATTTGAACAAACTTTGTAGCCCTTCATGCCAGCATGCTACAGGCCTAATATCAGTACCCTGGGCCTTTTGGTTATTGAGAAGAAGTTGTTGAAAGTAAAAAGTTGACGCCGGACAGACGGACGACGGACGACGGACGGACGACGGACTCCGCACCATAACATAAGCTCACTTGCCCTTCGGGCAGGTGAGCTAACAATAAAACTAAACCCAGACTGGAACATAATGAGCAAAAGTAGAGCCAGTATCTGTACAATCTTGAAGATTAACCTATTGAAATCAGAAGATACCAATGAAGTAACCATTGTGAACACTTTCAATTGATTTCATGGTAATTGAATTGGTATTTAATGAGATTTCAATGACCAATAAGAGTGACCAATGTTTCTTTATTTAGCCATTCTTAATACCTAGTTGACATAATAAATGTTACCATATACATGTACTTTGCATGAGAGGTCAACATGAGTAACCAGTGATTCTTCTAGTGATTTAACTGACAAATATACCCTTGAATCATTGTTTATATGACAGCTTGGTATAAGTATCCTAATTAAACAGTCCAGGTGTATCCATACTTACTATGAGAGGTAGGTGTAGGGGAGCCTGCTCTGGAGGTGGCCTGAGAGGTCCCACGAGATCTCATACCCAAAGATAATCGTTCTTTCTCTTCCATTATTTTACCAGACATCTCCTGCAACACAATAAATGTATGTTAGGCGTTCGCAATTCCTGGGTAGTGTTTATAGCAATTAAATACACATCAATCATGTGTTCTTCATGGCATTCATTGTGTTACATTTTATTAGATATTTCTGGAGTACTGCCTTTTGTTTACAAGTGAAACAATATGTGGCTTTTCCTTGTATATATCTGACCATTGTTGACAAACTTTATATTACACAAGAGGCCCATGGGCCTTAACGGTCACCTGTTATATTTATACAGAGAGTTAATTTTGTTTTTAACATGAACAGAAACATTATTCAAAGTGACAAAAAACAATAAAACCACCTTATTCAATATCTAGCATACACATTTCAGACTAAAAAGTATTTGAAACTAGCACCTCTGATTCTAAACAAGGAAAATGAAGAAATTTTAGCACACTGACTCCTTTGAGCCCCACCTTACATCCCTTGGGGGTAGGGCTGGCTCAAAACTGTCAACTCTAGGTTATAATTCCAATCAAGTTATTAACATGTAATATTCAAAGTATCATTTGCCATTATAAACCATAATAAATTTTGCCCCCCCCCCTCCTTCCCCAGGGGGGAAATGTGAGACCCTAGGGTCATAAACCTTAAGACCCTTCCATCAATGAAGAGTATTTGATTCTACCATATCTGGGTCTTGAGAAAAAGAATTTTGAAATTTCAGTCAATTCAACCCTTTTTTGCCCCACCCATCGGCCCCTGGGGGTCAGTCAGGGCTCATATGTGCATACTATCAAACTGCTCCCTAATACTGATAATACTAACCCAAATTGAATTACTTCTAATGGAAAATTAAACAAATGTTGGTCAAAAATGTGATTTCCCTATATAAACTATAGTAAAGTTTACCCCCTCACCAGGGGGAAACGTGAGACCCCAGGGTCATGAAATTCACAATTTAGGTAAAGCACCTTAAGACCCTTCCATCAATGAAGAGTATTTGATTCTACCATATCTGGGTCTTGAGAAAAAGAATTTTGAAATTTCAGTCAATTCAACCCTTTTTTGCCCCACCCATCAGCCCCTGGGGGTGAGGCAGGGCTCATATGTGCATACTATCAAACTGCTCCCTAATACTGATAATGCTAACCCAAATTGAGTTACTTCCAATGGAAATTAAACAAATGTTGGTCCAAAATGTGATTTCCCTATATAACTATAGTAAAGTTTACCCCCTCACCAGGGGGAAACGTGAGACCCTAGGGTCATAAACCTTAAGACCCTTCCATCTATGAAGAGTATTTGATTCTACCATATGTTGGTCTTGAGAAGAAGATTTTTGAAATTTTAGTCAATTTGACCCTTTTTGGCCCTGCCCCTAAGGCCCCTGGGCCCCCTACGAAACGTATTGTCACAAACCATGTATTGTGATACGCATTGTATCCCCACAACCCTTATATCGTGATACGTATCATGACCCAGTGTATCGGGATACGTATCGTATCGTCACAACCATTGTAATGTGATATGTATCGTCACAACCCTTGTATCATGATACGTATCGTATCGTCACAACCCTTGCGATACACGCCTATTTGGTTACAGAGTTTATAATTTTATCTTTCCATTTGCTCTGCATTGCCACTATATAACCTTACCAAACAAAATAGAAAGATATCAGATCATAATTCTCACATAATTCCTAATGGTGTAGTGATATGAAGAACATGTTTGTGACGTCATGACTAAATGACGTCGTTTTGACCGATGTCATTATAAAAAGTGTATTATTGATGTCACGAAAAATTGTCACAATACACATTCCTCGTAGCAACCTATCCGTGCTATCGGATTAAAAAACCCAATTGATCTATGTTAAACTCGCAAAAATTTATGTAATATAAAAGGTGAATATCCTCACGGTGGAATATATTGATTAAGTTGTTGAAATTAAATTGATGATTTTGTGTTTATTTCCACAAACTATATTATTTTGCCAGGAACGGTCGCATGTACTCGTGACGTCACAAGAACAGGACCCATTGACAGACAGCGCAAAATTTGACTTTGAAATGTGAAAACAGGTTGGAAATTAAAAATGGAAATATAAGTATTAAACTACCTTCTTTGGAAAGTAATTGTCCTATGATTATCAAAGGATTGCAGACAAATTAATCAATTTATTTGCAATCCTGTGAGAATTATAGGACAATTACTTTCCAAAGAAGGCAGTTTAATGCTTAAATATAATATTTAAAAGTCATTTTTATTACTCATGCTTTTTCCATATTCAACAAGAGATCTATATCTGTATCTGTACATTGTAGTACCCGGTAGATCTA
>NW_018404986.1:98091-101734 GCF_002113885.1 Mizuhopecten yessoensis
AGAGAGAGAGAGCAGTTCAGTTTGATTTTTGGTGTGTTATAGCACTCTTATAGGCCTCCAAATTAGGGGCACATACTACGTCATCTTCCGGATGGTTCCACTCTATGACTGTACGTACAAAGAATGAGTTTTTGTATTAGTCACAGCCGTGCTTTGGTACTGTATAAGATTTTGTGTTATTTATAACTGATACTTCCACCACATTATTCGATATATAGTTCGAGAAGTTTCTGGCCTTGATGTTCCTTTTTGGTCTGTTTTTTGTTAGATGTTCAGCTGGAGGTATAGCTGGTATCAACGTTTTACCCCTCAACCCTGTGCTGTGCTCGCCTGGAGTGTTGGTAGTTCGAGTTTCTCCAGCATCCTTGTAATACATCCATCTTCCCTGGATCTGTAGTCATTTGAGATGAATCTGGCTGCCAAGCGCTGTATTCGTTCCAGTTTGTCAGTTTCTTTTTTGGTATAAGGGTCCCAAATAATGGCGCCGATGGGCAATGATTTAGGTTTCTTTTGAGAAAGCCAAGGATTGAACTGGCTCTCCTTGCTATTTTTAGTATGTGGGTGTTCCACTTGAGGTCATCTGAAATTGTTAGTCCAAGATAGGGATTACTTTTCACTTGTTCCAAGATATGTCCATTTAGGGTGTAGAATCTGTGACTTTTTTCTTTGATGTTCATAACATGGCATTTGTTGGTGTTGAATTTCATTCCCCATCGGTTAGCCCATTTTTCCAGGTTGTTTAGGTCGTCCTGTAGTAGTTGGTGGTCACTGTACTGGTTGATTTGTCTGTATATCAAACAGTCATCGGCGAACAGACGTATGCTAGAGGTTACACTTTCTGGTAGGTCATTTATATGGCACAGGAATAATAGTGGCCCCAGCACTGTCCCTTATGGTACCCCAGAGTCAACGGTTACTTCTCTGGATGTTTCTCCCTCTAGTGCTACTCTCATCTGTCTTTGTGTCAGGAAATTGGAGAGCCAGTTGTGGAGGTTTCCTCTGATGCCGTAGTTATCCAGTTTATGGAGTAATTTTTGGTGGGGGACTGTGTCGAAAGCCTTAGAGAAATCAAGAATTGCTAGATCGACCTGCTTGTTGCTATTGAATGATTGTAGGAGATCGTCCAAAGTGACCGCTAGTTGGGTTTCACAAGAAAATCCGGAACGAAATCCATGGTTTAAAGATGTTCGTATATTATATTTTTCAAGGTGGTTTACCAGGTGTTTGCAGATAAGGTGTTTGCAGATAATGTGCTCCAAAAGTTTACAGGGTACTTTTCTGCTGCATGTCGGTCGCCTTTTTTGAATATACAGGAAATGTTTGCTCTGAGCCAATTTCAATCTGATGGTAGTAGTCCTGAATTTAATGAACATTGGAATATTACAGTTAATCCTGGTGCGATTTGTTGGGCACACTCTTTTAGGATTCTGTTTGGGATGTCATCTGGTCCTGATGCTTTGGCTGGGTTGACTTTTCGAAGTAGTTTTGTTACCCCCTCTATACCAATGGTTATATCTCCAATTTTTGATTTTACATTTTTAGTTGATGGAGGCATATCGTTTGAGTCTTTGTCTTCGACAGTGAACACGGATTTAAATTGGTTCACAAGTATTTCTGCTTTTCCCTTGCTGTCGCATGTTAAGGTCCCTTTGTTTTTAAGTGGGGAGACTCCCATGTTGTCTTGACGTTTAGACTTTATATATTACCAGAATGGTTTGTTGTTTTTGTTCTCCAGCCCTTCTATGATGGTTTGATTTATATAATTCCATTCTGCTTTCCTTATTTGGCGTTTGCATTCTTTTTGTATGTATCTGTAGTTTTCCCACTTCCCAGTTTTCTTAGCCTTGGTGTATAGGCGCTGTTTCCTTTTCAGGATCTTCTTTATTGAGTGGTTAATCCATAGATTACTGTTTCTCTCGCTCATTTGTTTAGATGGGATGAATTTATCAATGTTTCTGGCGAGTTCATTTTTGAATATATCCCAGAGTTCTTGTATGTGGTTACCTTCATTGAATAGGTCTTGGATTCTGTGCGACAGTTTTTTCCAGTTCTTTTTGCAGGTTGGTCCAGTCAGCTTTCCCATATATGTATCTTTTTCGTGGTATTTGATGTTGGTAGTGAGGTTTTGTGTCCGAGTCAGTGACAATCATGGCATGGTCAGATAATCCTGGGGCATTTGTTGATGTTTTGATCAGCGTTGGGTTTGTGGTAAAGACAAGGTCTAAAAGGTTGTTTTCTCGGGTTCACTCATCATGTATTTGGGTAAAGTGTGCTGCTGTAGTTATTTCGATAATAGATGACTGTATCTCTTTATCCACACCAGTCTGTTTAACAGTTCCGCAGTCCCAATCTATGTCTAGGCAGTTGAAATCTCCAGTCATCATCACGTTGTTGTTTTTGCTTGCGAAATTAGATTTAGTGATTTTTCTAGTTCTTTTACATCATGGGTGTTTCTGTGCGTCATGTAGTATGATCCAATTAACAAGTCCTCGTTCTTTTTTAACTTGATTTTGGCCCATACTATTTCACAGTCAGTAAGGTATTCTGTTTTTTCTTCAGACACTAGGTTTTTGTGGACTAGCATGAATACACCGCCTCCTGTTGTGGTTCTGTCATTTCTGTAGGCCATGTATTCATCTGGAAAAATTTCGCTGGATGTTATTGCGTCAGTTGTAGGGTTCCTTCCAGGTTTCACTCCCCTGAGCCAAGATTCAGTTCCGCATATGATGTCTGGCTTGATGTATTCCACTGCAGCTGGGAATTCCACTTTCTTGTCTTTGATACTTCTGCCGTTAAGTGAGAGGATTTGTAGGTTTTGTTTTGGTGGTAGGTCATACACACGCAAACTTTCTGTTCTATTACTTCTGTTTTTTAGTGATGACTTAGATGACAATGATGTTGATGTTGTATGTTGATTTGATTTTGGGCTGCTTGTCCAGAGGGGGTTGAAGTCGGTACTTGATTCTGAACACTGTGTGATGTTCTCGTCTGTCAATGGATGGTAGAAGTTTGATGTGTCCATTTCAAAGTTGTGGAATGTGAAGGAGCTAACGTTGATGTTGTCACACTTGCAGCATAACCATTGAACATCTGATCTCTCCAAAAGGTTGAAGTCCTCTGTACACATTTCAATACATGATTTATGTTGCCATAGATTACAGTCATCACAGCACACACCTTTACATGACCATGTGTAACGGGGTCTTGACAAGTCTGCACGGGTAGATACAAGCTTGTCTGGGTCCAGGGTTTTGTTCTATATCAGCATGATTAACGCCCGGTTTTTTATATTCTTTGTTACAGAGAGACATAGTGGTCGTCTTCCTGCTGATGACATTTTGTTGTGTAGCAGAGTCATATTTTATTGTATTTTATATTAATTAAATACTCTGTGTTATATTCTATGTTGTGCCCAGTATGTTATTTATATGTGTTGATATTATGACGTACATGTCCTGTGGTGTGATCCTCACCTGTGATGTCTACCTGTCTTTACCTGTATAGTATCCCATGGTGTGGTTATGTAAGGTCCAGTATGTTATTGTTTATAGTCTATTTTCATTGGTCAGATATTTTGTATAGATTTCTGTTTCTATTGGTCAGTCTTATATTGGTCACTTTTGGCGGGATTTCATTGTGTCAG
>NW_018404986.1:102037-103994 GCF_002113885.1 Mizuhopecten yessoensis
GGTTTCCTAATTCCTGGCTCTGTGCCATACACAGGTGCGTGATATGTACATTTTAAGTAATTTATATTTCCATGAAAGTTATATTCTAACTTTAGTTGTTAAAGTTAGGTTTATCATTTTCTTTCTTATTTCTTTTGGATTAATTGGTCATTAGATTACTATGTAACTATTTGTAATGATATATAATTGAGAAACAATAATTGTAAAATTATTGTAAAGTAATTGCCATGTATGCTGTGTAATTGTAACGGTATGAATTAGTAGGCAGTACAGTAATTAGTTTGTAAGAGTTATGTCCCTTTAGTATATGTATTGTACTTGTGATTCGTTGTGCTAAATGTAGTCTTTTGTGTTTGTTTACAGAGTGTAATGTATATGTATCTACCTATACACTAGGATATTGAACCATGTTATATCTGTGCTGTGGAATGGAATAAAAATAAATCACAAAGAACTCTTGGTTATTTGTAAAACCACCCCGCTACAGTTGTTTAGTGCTACATGGTTTAATTGTTGTTGTGACCATGATTTGTTGTTGGTTACAGAGTCACTTAACACAGGTAGTAAAACTATGAGTATTGCCAGAGTAAACATGTTGTTAGATGTAGTGTAGCGTGGATATGCCCACACTGACTACCAGATCATGTGTTAGTATGCCATATACCTGTGTAGCTTGGATAGTCCCATGCTGACAAGTTAGGCCTCCCAACAGTCCTTTTTGATCTGTTCTGTAATTTTCTTTAGCCACACTTTTGCGAGGGTGTTCTCGGGGTGGATTCTGTCCTTATATAGACTGAATTTATAGTAGTGCCTTGTTTTGGTGGTGTTTTTATTCCCCGGCTTGTATTTTGAGTTTGCGCTGAGATCAGTGGAAAAGATGGGCGAGTGGCTGTTCGACTTGCTGTTCACACCTCTGATGTGTTTGTTAAGGGCGTGTATCTGATCTTGGAGTTTGTCATCCTGATCTTTAAATGAGGATGGGTCACTATGCCCTTTGTAGGTGTTCCATTTCACTATGGAGTAGTTTGGTATCTCTAGTATTGTGATCTTCAGGTTCTCATGCCTTTCCGATAGGGTTGGTGATGGTGTTGATGATTTTGTTCACCGTTTCGTCCGAGTCTGTTGTCAGCGAGATATAACCTTTATTGACTGACGTCAGGTTACACGTTCTCAGCCACACATAAAGGGACACTTTTCTGTGTCGGTGAGCTTAGCAGGCAGGTTTTGATGAGCCATCGGTGCCCGTATTTCCTATGGCCTTTTGGTGGCAATGTGGCCCTATTAAGGTACTTCCTTAGTCTGTTTTCTGACATAGAGTCTTCGCGGTAAAATGCCAAGATGGCGGCTATACCTACATGATGAAAGGTGGTATGTTGGGGTTGTTTTCCAGCGTGCACCGTTGTGGTATCACATATTTGGGTTTGATTTTACCAAATCGAAAAAGTATTACCTTCCTGTTACATTTTGAAATGTAATTCCGCTTTGGGGTTAATAGAATTGAAGATATTGAAGATATAACAATAGTCGTCCTAATAGCTTTCACCCAGAAACAGATTCTGGTCACCCAGGAGCACTTACATAACCTGTTAGTGCCATGTGTCACACATAGATGACCTACAGACTGAGATATTAACAATCATGTAAGGTCCAGTTGTGTTTTCATAATGGTCACATAATATCACCAATAAACTTAATGGGTCAGTCACAAGCTTAAGCCAGTCAAAACATCTTGTCACTTGTCAAAATGTTATTTCCCTGCTCTCTTGGCCAAAGGGGTTGTACAAAATCCATTTCAACACAATATGATTACCTCGCCCCAGGTACATTTACATTCTTATTTAAGAATAAATTCTATGGTAACAATTTGTGTAGTCAATCATTCAGGAGAAAGAGTCTTTCAAAGGCTGAAAATCAACAACTTTGCCTTATTGGACCCCACCCCACCCCACTCCACCCC
>NW_018404986.1:104867-116297 GCF_002113885.1 Mizuhopecten yessoensis
TGACCTTGATCCGATGACCTTGATAACTCGAACTTGTAGAAGAAATTTAATTCTTTATGACTGTGTGAAGTTTGATTAAAAACCAAGAAAGAATGAAGACGCTAGAGTGCTGACAAAGTTTTTCTATTTATAGTAATAGTGACCTTGACCTTGATCCGATGACCTTGAAACTCGAACTTGTTGAAGAGATTTTAATTCTTTACATGTGTGTAAAGTTTGATTAAAATCCATGAAAGAATGAAGGCTCTAGAGTGCTGACAAACCTCTTCGGACAGACGGACAGACGGACGGACAGACGGAGGGGAAAACTATAGTCCCCCCGGTTTCACCGGTAGGGGACTAATAAATAAAGTACGCAAATATTAAATTTAAAATTCATTAGACAACTGGTTTAGGATCGAAAGATGGCATTAGTACAAAGAGAGACATAGAGCTGCATTTTCATAATAAAATGTGCAAATATTTTCAGTTGTGCATTATTTGGATGAAAATTGGACATTTTGAAGGAAATTAACTCTTTTATTTAAAGCCTCTGCATGCACCATTTTAACAAATAAATAGTTGACATGCTTAATTAAGCATTGTCATACCAGTGTTCATTAGTAGAAAGGAATTTTGGTTTGTCACATTGGGAGGCTTTCATTTCTGTCATGCTAACTGTCCAAAACACTATACTTTTGCTATTTCTGCATAGCAACACAATTTTGTTGCTATGGTAAGGCATCTTTGCATATTAGCCCCAATCAATATGATATTTATAAAAGAAATTGGTATTTAAAGAATCTTTTACTTTTCATGAGGCCAAAAATAACCCATAACATCCCAAGTCCTTTGGGTGAAATCTAATACTTTGTTCAGAAGTAAGGTTTTAAGTGACCAAGAAGCTCAAGGGCCTTAATAGCTCTTCAGGTTTGATTGTATAACCTCTTGTTTCGCAATTGTGCAACTGAGTGAACAAATAAAATCTTGAAATCTTGGTATTTTGTTTTCAATTCAAAACCTGCTGAATACCATACCTATTCCTTAGATGCATGGGCATAACACCAGCAATAAATATGAGCATGGAGTGAAGATCTTAAATGTTTCCTTATGCTATATGACCCTGCTGGAAGTAAATCCAAGCCAAGTCAAACCCAGGGGCTAACCCTGTCCATGCCTAGCAATTGCATTCATGTTCATAGGGTGACAATTTCAATTGTTTCCACGTAATGACCAAAGATGTAAGTACAAAGAGGTGGGACTTGACACCTGGAGTCAATCCCGATAGCACGAATGCCTGTCTCTTTATGCCTTGCAATAGTTATAGGGTAGGGATCTCAACTGTTTCCATGTTATAACCTGGGGAGTTAGTCCCAAGGGGTGGAGCTGGACCTCTGAACTAAGAATGGTAGTTTGTATAAACGATTTGGTCTATTCATGCATAGGAATTATTTATTTGGTTACAGGGTGGGCATCCAGACCGTTGCAAAGTTATAACCAATTTTTTCAATCAGAAAAATGACAGATGATGGATGATGGGCTAGGAGTTTTTACATAAGGTGTGCTAAAATTGTCAGCTATGTTAATGGCAAAAGAAATCAGAAAAAAAGTGAAGAAAAATTAAAAATAAAGTAAAAACAATATGTCCCAATATTTTGAGGCATAATTATTTAGCAAACTTGTCTGATGCTGTAACAAGTAGATTCCTTCAAATAACATTGCAAGCAAACCTCAATAAGGAATAGAAATTTAACTATACATATATACCTCTGCCTTGGAGTTGCGAATAAGCTGTTTTTCTTTCATTTTTAATTCACGTTCCACCTTCTTTTCCTTTTTTGTAGTTACATCACCAACTAATACCCGTGGGTTCTTTTCATGTGGTTCTTTGTCATTAGAAGAGTCTGAAATATGATCAATACAATTCACAAAATGGTCACTCCCCTTATGTGGTTAACTGGACCACAGTCATTGGAGAAGTTACAAAACATGTAGATGATCTACATACATATATATATTGTAACCTTTCAAATGATGACTGACTTCTGTAAAGCCCACTGCCATGTGAGCAAAATTAAAATGATCTACAAACAAGAGTCTTTTTTTATGTTGGTAATGAAGAACTGAAACCTGGATTCACCTTTACTATCTGTTACCTGGTACATACCTGTAACTTATATTTCTCCCACCTTTCACAGGCGTGTCTCCCATTTTAGCCGGGAAAGATCAGCTAGGGGGAGATAGCCTCGTGTCGATTAGCACATGTTCAATTATGACGTCATTAAAATGTGTCACCGGTAATTGTGACATCATCAAAAGTGAATGACAATATTCATACCCCACATGTGTTTTTGTTAACAAACTTGGTAGGTTATTGTTGGTGGAGTTGTGACAGAAATAATAGGATGGAAGAAAAATAGTCAACCCCTATCTTGAGGGTGTAACAGAGAAATCTCCAACCCCCGGGGTGATTTTTGTTGGCAGAGCCTCGGGTTGGACAACCAAAAAATGCACCCATCGGGTAGGAGATTTCTCTGTCACACCCTTAAGGTAGGGGAAGATTATATTAATCACTAGCATGCAGGGCACCATATCTGTCTCCCATTATGTTTATATTAGGGACACTTAGACCAGGACTGCGGTCACATCCGTAATTTATTTATCACTCACCTGGGACAAACTTTTTTTTATATCACTCACCTGCGACACCATTTTATCTCAATGAGTAATAGCACTATGCCATCACCAATAGTTAATATTGAAAGATTCCGTTGTAATCCTTAGATCCACAAGTTATTTCCTGATCAATAAAATCCACACACTCAGTCACATTTCATTTGCCTTTCAAGTCTCAATAAATGTACAGTATCAGTGACTTTTAAATAGGGTCACACACACAATTTAAAAGCCTCCTTTTATCATGTATACAATAAAGTTTAATATGAGACATCCCAAAGTGGAATGCCTTTAGCTCCAGTAAGCTTACTTTTATCTTATCAACTAAACATTTAGGTTAAACTGGGTCAGCTTCATTGCCTACATTAGTTTTTACATCAGTTACATACAATCTGATATTGTACAACAGATTGTGACTTGTAGAAGGAAGGACTAGCTGTTTTATGATGCCACCAGGTCAAAACTTCACAGTTTATTTCCTCCTGACACAAGGCTGTGTACAGTTGTTCTTTTGGGGATCAAACAATTTTCTAATGAACATATAAATCATGTGATCCGGTATCAAATGTACCCAGATGAAATACTTTAAAATGGTATAAAGTAGAAGAGATGACCATTACAACATCAAATAAGGTCATCTACATGAGTCCAACATTAACACCCTTTTGCCAAGTCAGTTGAGAAAAGCTGTTATAATGCATTTACTGATTTACTGATATTGCATTTACTTGATTTTTTACATGTTGCTCGTTTAAAAAATATGGCCATAGAAACTTTCAAGATTATAAACGGCACTTCACCATCATTTTTACATGATCTTATTGAACAAAGAAATGTTTTATATAATTTTAGAATAGAGGACACTCTGAAGATTCCAAGGGTAAATGTTTAGATTTGAGGCGGCCCGGTTGTGGAACAGTCTGCCAATCGAGTACAGAAAGATAGAGGACTACCAGACTTTCCGTAGACTGCTCCGCAACTGGGATGGCCAACTATATGCTCTTGTGGAATTTGCACAAACACAGTGATATTCACCTCAGGAATTTATCTTTTGTGATATTATTTCTACTTTATATGTGATATGCTATTGTGTAAATTTGTGTCTCTCTTCCTTTTTAGTATTCTGTGATTTTTTGTTGTTAAATTACTTAATATGCGTATATTTATGTTTGTCGCAAGAATAGCACTACAGTGCTAATGTTATTTTGTTTGTAATATGCGACGGTAAATAAAATTTCTTGAAACTTGAATCTTGACCATCAGCAACTATCACTACTATCGTAGTCACCTGCCCGACCACATGGGTTTTCTCCAGGTACTCCGGTTTCCTCCCACACTAAGACCCCCCGAGCACTAATATCCGGGCCAACAAGACTGATAATTTGTTTCTTATTTGTTGTAAAACAAATAAAGTTTATATTTATCACTTCTAACAGGGCCATATCAGTAACTACAGCCACTTACTGGGCCACATATCAGCACTATGGCCTTTTACAGGGCCATATATCAGCACTATGGCCATTTATATTACTGGGCCATATATATCAGCACTATGGCTACTTACTGGGCCACATATCAGCACTATGGCCATTTACAGGGCCATATATCAGCACTATGACCTTTTACTGGGCCATATATAGCAGCACTATGGCTACTTCCTGGGCCATATATCAGCACTATGGCCATTTACTGGGCCATATAGCAGCACTGGCCATTTACTGGGCCATATAGCAGCACAATGGTCACTTACTGGCCCATATAGCAGCCCTATGGCCATTTACTGGGCCATATAGCAGCACTTGCCATTTCCTGGGCCATATAGCAGCCCTGTGGCCACTAACTGGGCCATATAGCAGCACTATGGCCACTTACTGTGCCATATAGCAGCACTATGGCCACTTACTTGCCATATAGCGGCACTATGGCCACTTACTGGGCCATATAGCAGCACTATAATGGCCACTTACTGGGCCATATAGCAGCACTATGGCCATTTACTGGGCCATATAGCAGCACTGTGGCCACTAACTGGGCCATATAGCAGCACTATGGCAATTTACTAGTGGGCCATATAGCAGCATTGGCCATTTACTGGGCCATATAGCAGCACTATAATGGCCACTTACTGGGCCATATAGCAGCACTATGGCCACTTACTTGCCATATAGCAGCACTATGGCCACTTACTGGGCCATATAGCAGCACTATGATGGCCACTTACTGGGCCATATAGCAGCACTATGGCCATTTACTGGGCCATATAGCAGCACTATGGCCACTTACTGGGCCATATAGCAGCACTATGGCCACTTACTTGCCATATAACAGCACTATGGCCACTTACTGGGCCATATAGCAGCACTATGGCCACTTACTGGGCCATATAGCAGCACTATGGCCACTTACTTGCCATATAGCAGCACTATGGCCACTTACTGGGCCATATAGCAGCACTATAATGGCCACTTACTGGGCCATATAGCAGCACTATGGCCATTTACTGGGCCATATAGCAGCACTGTGGCCACTAACTGGGCCATATAGCAGCACTATGGCAATTTACTAGTGGGCCATATAGCAGCATTGGCCATTTACTGGGCCATATAGCAGCACTATAATGGCCACTTACTGGGCCATATAGCAGCACTATGGCCACTTACTTGCCATATAGCAGCACTATGGCCACTTACTGGGCCATATAGCAGCACTATGGCCACTTACTGGGCCATATAGCAGCACTATGGCCACTTACTGGGCCATATATGTACATCAGCAGCTACCGCCACTTACTGAGCCATATCAGCATACTACAGCCTGTTTAATATGCGGCAGCCGTTTTTATAATTTTAGGTGTTCACCTTCCCTTGTACTGTTTGTTCAAGACATTAGCAACTACTAGTTGACAACTCAGTCTTTTAGGTGGGTCATTAACTATGTAATTACTGACCAGTCAATTGTTCTTGTTGTAGGTATCTCTTCTATTTAATATACCACAGAGTACTCCTCTGGCTTGGTGACTGAGGTTTAAGCTGAACTTTACTGTACAACTTGCTACTAAGCAGACGCTGGTCTCATTCTGTCCCAACATAATATATCATATCTAAAAACATAAGCCTTGTGCATCTCTTGTTGTATCAAGTTATATGGTGTGTTTGCCTAATCTACTTTATATAAGGAATTTGAACATTGACTGTAGTTATACATACCCTAGTGTGTCTAATCATGCGTGTATCGACTATAAACGCGGTGTTGAACAAACAATTACCGCTACGTACAAAACAGATACCACAACACTAGTTCCGTAACAGACATGATCCACACACTTCAATGGCCAACACTACAAACACGACGCTTATACACTAGAATTATCCTTTTTTACAAAATTATACACAGAATCGTAGCTTTAAACCCAACACATATACTCACACCTGTAGACCCCCGCACCAGACAGGTACACCCGTACGCATACAAATACATATCTGCTACAAAGGACACCTACAAATACTCATTCTTCCCACACACAGTAACACAATGGAATCTCCTCCCCTTAGCAGCAGTCCAATGCACAACACTAGAGGACTTCAAGGCACACTTACCCTACACAGCCCTTGAAGCCCTCATCACACACTAGTACATACACCAGATTTTAACTTTTTATCTATACCTTGCACAAAAAAAAATCACAAAAAAAACCACCCTCCCCTAATCACTATAAATAACCCCTTCACGCCTCTACAATAGTACCCCCGATGGCATAATCATCAAAATGATGGAGCCCTCGTATATAAAGAAGAAGTAGAAGACATACAAAGGTTCTTGAAATCTAATTTCATGTCCATGTTGAAAATCAATAGACAAATACACCAACATGTAGGAGACCTTTGTCGGCGTATCATATAAAATATTTGATAGGTCTATCCATTGGTTATGTTTCGATATCAATATACAAAAGAAACAATATTAGGATAACAACGAACGGATGACAACGAACCCGTTACCAAAGAAAGACGGTTGACCGAACAGTTTTACGTCTTACTAACACTCTTACCAACCTGATGGGAATATTTTCGAACTCAAGCAGCCCATGTTCAATGTTGACCTGCACACATTCCGCCTGAGTGGTCTGTGATTTAACTGTTATACGTCTGTTGTACTAGCCATCTATGTCGGTCATACATGACTTCGTTGGGTAGGTTGTTAACTTGATGGAGTGTAATGTTGCGATTCTCATGTTTACCTAATGTGGAACACTTCGGGCTAATACACAGTAACCACGGACAGAAAAGAAACGTTCCGAAATGTTATCTAGCATGACGACTAAAGAAAGATTACTCTTGTTCGTGTCGGAGACTACCCGCACGTTGCCCAGGGCTTCCTGTGAACTTTCTTTTTAGTGATGAATTAATAATAACAAAAAACCAAGAGGCCATCCGATGAGAAAATGTTTTGTCGCAACAATAGCAGTGCTAATGTTATTATGTTAGTCCGAATTTTTCTGACGTTTTATCGACTTTATTTATATCGGCCTGTCGTCGATTAACGACGTTAATCGACGACAGGCCGATATAAAAAAAGTCGATAAAACGTCAGAATAATTCGGACAAGTTACATGTATATATATATACGACGTTAAATAAAGCTTCTTGACTCTTGACATGTTAGATACCAGATGCTGAGAGATCGAGGGTCATAACCTCACACCACAGGGACCTGCTAATTTGTTACAGCGGCTATATTTGGACCTAAACTAAGGTGTTCAGAGTAATTTGTCATTTTTACCGAAAGTCGATCTAAACCCCTTAATTTGTAAAATTACTCTGAACACCTTAGTTTAGGTCCAAATATAGCCGCTGTAACAAATTAGCAGGTCCCTGTGAATCACACAACCTTCCCAAACATCTTTAGCATTCTAAATATATATATAAAAAAATATATGGATTACGGCCGCCTAGAGTTCGGAGAAACCCGGGTTCGAATCCCGTTCTGGTCATGCATTTTTCTATCTCCTTCAGTGTAACAAGTGCATCGCCGTGACCCGGCTTATTTATCGGTATCGAAGGCTTATACATTAATCGCAAATTATGCCAACTTATTTAGTCTTTCCTGTATACAATCACGCACTAGACTAACTAATCTCAACCCTCGGGGAAAGATTATTAAGTAACCAACCACTCGGCACAGCCTCGTGTTTGGCAACTTAAAAATCTTCCCCTCGGGTTGAGATTCCCCTATCTCACCCCAAGGGGGTGACAGATTCTATTAGTCTTTAATTAAAACGTGTTTTTTAAATAAACAGTGAGAGTGTTAGGAAAAGAGAAAGATAAGTTGAAGCAGGAGGACCTAGATTGAGATTGAAAACTAAGGTGGTCCGGTGGTGCAGTGGATAGCGCACTTGTATTGCCTTTCGCCAATTTGCAAGGCGGCGGCGAGATTCGATTCCCCGACCGGACCGTGAAAAGGGATGGGGTCGCCTGCCCGACACCCCGCTCGCTATCCAGTGGTTACGCTCACTTTCCGTTCATTCTCACTTATCATGCGCCAATACATATATACAGTAAAAGTGGAAAATGAACTTTGCATTGCAAACCTTGTTTTTTCATTTTTTTTCTCTCAAAGGATTTTGTGAACTGTCCATTCCCAACAGGTCATTGTCAGTAAAACAGATACGTGAGGCAGTACTTCTTCAATACAAAATGTTTTTCTTCTTCAAAGAGGTATGGCGGGTTGCTATGCCTATTTCCCCAAAGTTATGTTACGCTGGTGCGCGCATCCAACCGTGCACTGTTATGACGCGTCATCAGGTATTTTTAAACAGGTATACGTAGCTATATCGGAATCCTGTGTCTAAGAATAGATTATTGTAAACAGACGAATTTAAGGCCATGGCTATTAATACATGCGTTTAACGATAAAGGCTCAACACAATACTTATTTCACGTTTTTTATATTGATTTATAACAAATTATACGCTTTAATATATGTAATACAAGATCGTGGAATCTATACGAAACACTTTTGAACGGATTTAATTTTCATCACTACTACCTGCGTTCGGTAAATCGGTAGCATTCAGAATGAGTTCTGAGAAAGTATCCGGTCTCGGGCGATAATCCGCATGTCGCACTAAATAGTAACGAAATTATTACTAACAAAACTGATAAATCAATAGGTATATTATTAAAATGTAAACAAAATTTTCCCTCGATTTGAAAAACAAAATATTGCTTTGTTAAGGAAAATGATCACATGCCTAAATATTTAAAAAAAAAAAAAAAAAAAAAAAAAATGAGGGAGGATTCGAACATGCACCGTTTATTTTTTAGTCACAAGTAAACTGCGTTACACATTCGGCTAAATAGAACATATAGATATTGGCAATTACAAACTGATTTAACCCGAGAAACACCTGTCGCAGTTCAGAGAAACTTGATCAACCCTATTTTTCATTATTTGAGCACTTTCCCAAAGAAGGACCACTTTTCCGTAATCCGATTTGTTTTTGCATATTACATCACCTACATGACCAAGTCGATTTTATCTGGGAAAATAATGCACCAAAACAGAAACGTGACCAAAGTGAACATATATGTTACATATTTTCCTAGTGATGTGATCCCTTATCCTCACATATCCCACCCTTTTCTTTCATAGCTTTTCACTTATTAATCCTTTAAAAACCATTTATAGTAGTTAAATTTATTTGAACATCTACAATAACGTACGTAAATTAACCATTATCATATGCATTCATGCCTTTAGGTTTCCTAAGATTTGAAGATATTCCCCTTGAAAACTAAGCCAGGGCCCGTATTCATGAAACCGTTCTCATGCTCAAGCATGGAGTTTGTGCTCAAACCAACTTTCTTGAAACTCTATAAATTCATGTCAAATGATCAAAAAGTAAAATTTCAACATTAAAAACAGCAGTTTGCCTTAAGTCTCTTCATTTTTTTTACGTAAATAAGGCTTGTTTATAAAATTAAAACGTAAACAAGAAATTGGGCTTGAGCACAAAATCCATGCTTGAGCATGAGAGTGGTTTCATGAATACGGGCCCAGATGATGCAAGCAAAATTAAATTCACTCGGTATTCGCTTTAAATTTACACATTGTACAACAATGTTTGACTTCAGTTTTATAGTGTAAGCTATACAAAAAGTTCCCACGACAACGAGTACAGCTTTATTAGACAAATACATGTCACGTGTCTGTTGAAATTTTAACGGACAAACCACGAGTACCGAGTTTCATGCAGGATACTTGATACATGTATAATGCTTACAGAATTGATGTCGATGGATTTATATGCGATATAAGTTACCTTTAGTCAATATATCAAGATATTTTAAACTTGTATTCACTGATAATAAATGCTTGTATTATGGATATTTTGTTTAGTAACGTATCTGGCAAGACATTTTACGACAGTAGATAATCGCCAAAAAATCATATTTTAGCTGACATTATTGATATTGAATTAATTTAGTTTTGTTTAGACATAAGTAAACTTAAATTATGAAAGAAAACAAATGAATTTTAACTAAACTGAAAAAAAGCATAGTAGCTTTTTTTATCAGAAAAAGTGACGCGACAACGATTATTCGAGTATATTGGCATGCTCACGCACACTTTATGAACAATTTACCGTACGTTTTCAATAAAAAATTGTTTTTGTAAAAACATATTAATGTTGAAACAGTGAACTATGGCTTTGTCGTATAGGCTATATTATAGATGGTGGAATGATCATGCGACATGATTTCTGGTTAATGACGCACGATAAGTGAGAATGGGCGTTTCGCTCTTTACACCAATGAAATATGTCATAGCAAAATTGAAGGC
Source organism: Mizuhopecten yessoensis (assembly GCF_002113885.1). NCBI lineage: Eukaryota > Metazoa > Mollusca > Bivalvia > Pectinida > Pectinidae > Mizuhopecten > Mizuhopecten yessoensis. The sequence continues at coordinate 115,365 of NW_018404986.1, forward strand.
ACGAGTGTAAGCTATTTGATTGGTGTCAGGTGAAAAAGCATAACCAATCACTAGGCTGATACTTGATCTTTGAAGATTACAGAGGAGCGACACCCGACCTCAAAGTCAGAAAGTTTTACCGTTACGCGACAACGCCGATATTCTTTTGATGTACATGAAAGGATCAAATTAGTCTTCTCGTCTCGTCCACAAGGTGCTGCACACTGAGCCTTCGATTGTACTAGTATTGGTTATATCATAGGAACCGAGCAATATGTTAGTTATTGTACGAGAGGGGCGGAGCTACTTCTCGAGCGCGTAGCGCGAGAGATGTAAGCTCCGCCCCTCGAGTACGATAACTGACATATTGCGAGGCCTATGATGTAACCGACTTGTCGCATAAAGTGTCACGTAAAAATTTTAAGAGAACATTTGAACATTTGATAATGTCCAGAACTGGTCACAGGAGCACAGCAGTTCAAGCTTCAAGAGACTGTGTGCTGCACCGCTGTTAGAAGTGAGCAAATTATTGGACCCTCCGAAGGAGAAAATGGTAAAAATTGAGGGCGCTACATGTAAAAATGGTAATTCAGATACTAAGCCTACTAATGTGAATATTAACATGCCTACAGAAAAGGACCATGTTCCATTTGCTGTATTTCTAATATGTCCAGAAATGTGTTTCACAATTGCCACGTGTCTTTTAATTACAAGACCGACTGGTACCAGTTTATGCTAAGACTTTAACTTACAAAACGGAAAAAAGATCGACCGTGGAACCTGTCTGTAAAGGCGAAATTTGTTGAATTGTTTGCAACAATGTTGCTTAATAAAATGTGTTTGAACTTCCTGTATTTGTATTTTTATTTATTTCCCACGGTGTCGATATCCTATTAACATCACTAATTGGCCACTGTACACTTTCATTGGCTGACCAATGAGAATGGAGAATTC
>NW_018404986.1:118171-136532 GCF_002113885.1 Mizuhopecten yessoensis
TCTGCTATGTGGCGCTTTAAGTATAACTCTGTTAAAAGTTCTTTTATGATATTCGATCGCTCACGTCGATCGAAATCAGAGCAACGTAGTAAAATATCTTGTTCTCTTGGAGAAGTGGCTATTCCACGTACTACACAGAAAACTTATGCTGGGATATTCTTTACATGTAACCTAAAATCAGACAGTGGTATTACCGAGTCCTGTGTGAAAGGAAGGAAAAGTTTAAACTCTCTTATTGGTATAGGCATTCACGCTAATGGACTTAATGCTGTAACTAGTTTTAATATAGTAAAATCTGTTGTTTATCCATGTATGCTATATGGAAGCGAACTTTGGAACGTTTATACCAATAAATCTGTTGAAGAATTAGAACTCGCTCATAGATATGTCTGTAGGCGTTGTATTGGACTACCGAACACGTCATCAACTGCTGTAACTTCACAATGTTTAGGAGTTTTTAACATCTGGAGTGAGGTAGAAATTAAAAAACTGCTATTTTGGAATAAGTTGTGTTTAGGAAATGTAAAGTTTGTATGGAAGTCCTTGTTTATTATTAGATTATGTCAGTTCATGTTTGGCGAACTGTCCGCTGTACAAATAGGATTTATTCCAGATGTGTTCAACATCATGAAAAAGTTTAATATAGAATCATTTTTAATTGACTTTTTAACCAACATATTTGTACCTCCAAAATTATGCTGGAAACGCTTTATTAAAAGATTTATTACAGATTTCTATCATATACAGTGGAGAGATGCACTATCTACAAAAGCGGAATTGCGTCGTTATTCTGCCATACACAGTTATCAGGGAATCAACCCCGTATTAGAACTGAGTACCAAGCAAAAATCGCATAAATGCATGTGGCAGTTAATAGAGCTAATGAAATATTCATTTATATTTGAACGCGATATTGTATTATGTAAACTTTGTGGTAAATCTACTGCTGATATTGTTTTTCATTTTCTGCTTGAGTGTCCGAAATTGTTTGAAACGCGTGACTTAATGATGGATGGTGTAGTGAATGCTTTAGAAGTTCCCTCCTATGTTTCATTTACAAATATAGAGGATGAAAACCAATGCAGTTTCTTATTAGGAGATCGTGTGAATATTCTACTAGAAGACTACGAGTGGGAAAATATGATGATCAATATGTCAATTAATCTAGAAAGAATGGTGTGTGAGATTGACACGTTATTGTAACTATCTTCCTTTTTCTATTGATGAACGCTATCTTTATGTAATTTGAAATGTAAATGTATATGTATGTATTGATTGACTTTAATCTCCTGTAAAAGAGGAAATAAAGAATGTCTGTCTGTCTGTCTGTCTGTCTAAGTTGAAATAACTTGTTTCATAATTGTTGTAAAATGTATTATACATTGCATATATATATGGTTTAAATTGAAATTTGACCATACTTGTTATGATTATATACTTTTCTCGTTGGCTTTCTAACCATATATTTGATCTAGGAAGGTGGCGGTAATATCTGGGTTATACTGTATTGTATCCTCGTGTTATCGGTTCCCGCGCACTGAAGAAGCAGTCGCGATTTCGTACTCATATCGGTAGAAAACTGTTGAAATTACGGATGACTGTCATAGACATGTACACAATCTTGATACTAGTAAATTAAAACAGTATTTAAAATCAAATCAGAACAAACATTTTTTAACAAATTTCTCCCGTCGGAAGTAGCCGTTAATATGTTTCCGTGTGTCTATTTTGATTAAGTGTTTAAAGAAAGATAACTCGAATGCACTAAAAATAAATTGTCAACGGTAGCCTGCCTGCACGGACAAAAGCTTCGTTTGGAATAACAAATATATCTTTGATCGTCAAATTAATTATCATTTTTTTTTTTTTTAAATTTCACATTTTTTGTTGATTTTTCAATACGTCAACTTGAACGCATTCATGTAATTTTATAAATCTATTTATTTTATTTACTTAGTTATAATCAAGGGACAGTATATACGTCCCTGGTTATAATAGAATGGGTTTTTTTTTGTGCATTCTTACATATAAAAATTTCGAAAATTGGAAGTTCATTGCATTACAAGGTACCGATATAAGAATGTCTCCTTCGCTCTTCGGAAATGGGAAAAAAATGTCGAGGAGATGTGGTCCATCTAATTTGCATACGACATTTTTGTACGTTTGTCAGACTACAAAATAGACCGGTTCCTGATTGAATGAAATATATCAAGCAAAATTGCATAAATTATCAACCCAACCGCCTATAACAAAACCAGACAAAAAAGGCCAGTTAACATTTATTATAGAAATCAACATTATTCACAAGAAAATGGGTGCAGTGCCAAATGCCAAAAAGACGATATTAATTGGTTCCAGAAGATCTACAGGTACCTCACTCCTACTTGTACACCACTCTACTTCACATACTGATACATTTTAAACTGAGACAACATTTATAATACAAATATTACACTCAAAAGCCTAATTTATCCCAGTGAAAAAGGGGGTAAATCCTAATAAATAAACCCGCGTCCACTAGCTATACCTTTCACACTTATATATACAAAATGCTTCCGAAAAGGATTCAATGACATGGAGGGCGGGAGGGCGGTAAATTGTGACAAGACTCGAATGTGTCGAAAGAAAGAATGGACAGTTTGGCGCCAACACCTAAATACCAGCTGGGAGCGGAGCCGAAGTGACCACTAGCTCATAGGGACTGACCAATCGGACGGGGGGACTGAACTGTAATCACAGTGAACTAGCCAGGGGTCAGAAATCTGACCAGGGACGTAAGGAGGTAATTAAATGATTTGAGAGACGACAAATCGCCACAATGCGTGTTTTTCAATCAGTGATTAATTCTAGTTTTCCGGACGAACTTCCGGTAACTTTTGTCACTTCAGAGTCGTCAGTTTACAGACGATGGCTTAACGTCTAAAATATCCGTGTGTAGTGTCCAGCAGGTCACGTAGCTACGAGGTATAGCTTGATAAAATGGCTGAGCGGAAATATAACGTATAACGCGCGGAAACCTATAACTAGACGATATATGGTATAAAGAGCATTGCTATTTATCTAAAAAGTGTCCCGATTTGGATACAGTGATGTTATACGTTTCTGTTCAAATGAATAATATCCTGATTTAAATGTACAGATACTGCCTGCAATTTCTTCTCCCTATAGTTCTTTTGCCCAAGTGCCGCGCGGTTTCGTTTAACCACGGACTTAGATAACATCTACCTAATTCCGTGGTTTAACTTATAATTAACCCGCGAAAACAGATGAAAAACTCGCATTCCTACTTCCGCTTTCGTTTTCTATTGAATGGAATATTGTGTGGATCGAATCGTACGAATTGCGATAAAACGACACAAATAAACCATTGATGCACTCATCTGACTGTACTTGTTAAATGTATGTTCACCTAGTAGAAATATTGCCTTACAATTATACAGATGCTTAGATATCATTGACAGCGGCGTTTCGTCTTATTCCGTAATTCAGAAATATATAATAACAATAGCCTCAAACAAACTCGACCTGCTGACTAGAGGTTTTGGATGAGGTCCACTCCTTGTGGTCCGAGAGAACTAAGTGGAGAGTATGAACATATTAACTCCATGAACACTTGTTTTTCACACGATTCAAACCTGTATAATTATTACCGCAAAGACAATCTGTTCCAAGTACACTAGCCAGCAACTGGACGAGATGAGTGGGCTGTATACCGTAATGGCTTATGTTTTGAAGGGAGTCGAGTACTCGTCCCGAGCCATTAATTCGGTAATACGAGTAAACTATGAAGTAGTAACAGTCGTGCTTTATTACTGTATCCAGCTCTTGACTCTTGTGTACCACTGTTCGTCAATTTTCCTCACCGTTCTGTTCAACATCGTTTCATCAGGAGTTGATTTCCTCAGTGAATGTTGCAACTTCATGTATGGGTTTATCATGCTTATTTGGAAGTTTTCTAGATTCCTTGCTAGCATGTTGGATATCTTGTTCCGAGGAATCGAGTTTTTGACTAATTTCATAATGACTGGGGGAAAGTGGACTGCCAGTGCCTTACACGTGTCCGTCTCGGATCTAAAGCTCAATGCCTACAATTTGTATACATATGTCTCGGATGTTATAGCACAGTGGTCCAAGACTTCAGCAGGAGCATTCACCCTTGTTTGGGATATCACCTTTAGTGTTTTTGCTAATGTATTTCATTCATTAAACTATGTCCTTTCTTTATCTTGGAGGATATTTGACAGTATTATGATTGGATTTGCAGAAAGTGTGCGGTTCCTAACTGATCAGATGTACTTCTTTTTGGTATATTATTTACCAAATATACCAAAAGAAACCTATCTTGTACTGATAACATTATTACTACTGTATCTTTTTGTCTTAAGTGTTTTAAACCATTTGTCCAACCGAGATATGACGTTTCCCATTCTCAACCGTCTGGGACAGCCACACCGATGGGAGGAAATGGTGGAGGATGCTCAGTTTGAATTCTCAGATGATGATGTGAATGTAAGTGAGGTAGAAAGTGAAATAGACAATGACAGTTTATCTGATGAAGATGAAGAGGAGGAAATTGAATTTGAAGTAACAGATGATTCTGATGATTCTGGGAGTGATCAAAATTCCAACCTGTCCGATGACAGCGATGGAACAAGTACAACTTTAAGTAATGATATTGATATTCAGCTTCCTGCAACAACAAATGGAAGGTATAACCTCAGGAGATCTACAACACCATCCAACATTAGTTATGATAGTTTGAAAGATTTTGAACGCGAGATGGAGAAAGAACGAGAAAGACAGAAGTGTGTAGTTTGTCAGGATCAGAACAAATCGGTACTGATACTTCCGTGTAGACACATGTGTCTGTGTGTAGACTGTGGTAACCAGATTGCCAGGGCAAGGAATGTAGCACGCCGAACTTGTCCCCTGTGTCGTCAGAGGATAAGAACTATTATGAATGTGTATGTGTGATGGGAACTATTTCAAATGGTGCTGTCATGGTTCGGCCGCTGTTCTGTTAAATTTGTGGTTGTTTTTTTCAATTTCAAACTTTAGTTACATTTATGTATGTTTGATTTACCTATCAAGGTGTTCATATATAAACAATGACTAAAATATTTAGTTGAAGTCAAAGACATAATTGCTTATTTACATTTCTGTATTCAGTATACTTAAATAAAATTTACAGTGAGTTCCCTTTTCCTTTATGCAAAACAAGTTGAACTTTTGAAATATTATTATTTTGATTATGATAAGTTTAAGTTCAGGGGTATATCAATAGCACAATTTACCAAGGTGAATTTAAGTTTTATATCAGAGCTAGTGAAAATTCAAAATATTTACCATGAAAATATAAATTGTGCAGGCTGTTAAATCTTTTACTGGAAGCATCCCACAAAATGTACCTTGAATTGGAGATTATTACTGTTTATTGATACCTTTCTGAAACTTTGTAAGGAAAACAATTTCTTGGGCTAAATGTTTCTTTGTGATATGATGGAATTGGGACAACAGCTGACATTGAAAATTTCAAAACAATTTTAAGAATAACTAAAAATGGCAGAATAGTGTTAACTAGCTTATAGCCAAAATAACAAATAACCTTAACAAGCATAATTTGGAACAACCTGCACTTTCATATCTGTTGTATAGATTTAGGATTTTTGTTACATATATATGCTTTTATCACATAATCGGCCTGTTATCCAGTGAATTCGCCCGTGTAATATTTTTATATATGTCACTAGTGTAATATACCCTGGAGCGTTTTTCATTGGCTGTGCCAGTCAGAAATCGATTGTGACGTCATTATATGGACAATGACGTAACATCATAAATTGTGAATGGCGCAACAAAATGGCTATCTCAGTTTGATTGAGCCCTCTACATTTTGGCTTTAAAACCTACCAAAATGCAAGTTTTCTGGGTTATGTGATAAAAAGTATCTTAAATTTGTTTTCATTTCATATGAACTTTTATGAAACTTGTCTCGAAATTTTAATATTTGCTCGCCAAGGCTCGCAAAAATATAAATTCCTACGACTCGTTTCATAAAATCTCATATGAAATGAAAACTCATTTAAGATCCCATACATGTACTTAGACACTCCAGTCACACAGGGCTATAATTCCAGTCTGCCTAGCATCGATCCTAAGGAGGCTCGTTAGTCTAGTGGTGGGATGTCGGGCATGACCGAAGGGTTGCAGGTTCGAGTCAATCTTTGATCAAGATAATTTACTCCGCTTGTTCCAGTCTACTCAGCTGTAAATGAGTACATGTATGGGCAGTGCTAGAATTGTAGAATACTAGCTGTGAGCACCGAGATGGCAGCACTGGCTGTATGCTCCACAGGGAATTGAGAAAGATATTGGCTGGTTGCAAAGGCACTATAACCATGGATAATAATTTGTGAACTGCTTTGCGGCGACCTACGAACTAAGTTGTGATAAAGCGGTATATAAGAACCTCAAATTATGATTATCATTATTACCAACAAATTTTGTCAATAAGATGCTTAACCTACTTCAGATGTGCTTAGACACATGATCCCAAAGAGCATAATTCTCAGTTAAGTCAGGAGTTTTCATGGGGGAAGGCTTACTAAAAAAACAGTCAGAAGCAAAAATAATTAAGAATGACACTTTAGTTCTATTTAATAAGGAAGTCAACATGGACAAATTATTGATATACAATGCAGTCATGACGTATATGATATGATTGTAGGGATTGTTATTAGTCATTTTAGATGCTGAAATATTAATGCCGTTGCTTTTGTAAATATGAACACAATGAACTGGGCTGATTAGAAGTTTTTTGTGACCTGCTTTTGAGTGGATTGTATACATATACATCTAGATCAATCTACATGGCAATGAAAATTTGATACAGTATAATACAATGTATATTTATATATCTATACATTTATGCTTTTATAAAGTTCAGATGGCTTCAGTGGTTCATTGGCCATAAAACAATACATACAGAAACAAAATTTGAAAGTCTCGTCTACAGGACAGATTTAGCAAGGACATTTAATTGCTTCCTGTTGACATATTCATAAGTAGGGCAGTATATTGTTATTTTACAGGATTGCAAAGCATTAGGGAAAATATCAATTTATTCTGCTACATGAGTGATAAATATATGAACTGATCGGGAAAACCATCAAGTTTTTAGCTACTAGCCATAAAAGACTGAGCAGATTTTGACCAAATTTGGTCAGAAGCATCCTTAAGGAAAGTGGAACAAATTTTGAATAAATGGTGGGTCTGGCCCCCCCTGGGGGCTGAGGGGCGGTGCCCAATAGGGGAAATATAGCAAATTCTTTAAAATCCTTCTTTTTCTGTAGGAATGAAAAGATTTGTTTCATATTTGGTCTGAAGCATCCCGGGTGAAGGGGAATCAATTTTGTATAAACTGTGGGTCTGGCCCCCGAGGTGCCTGAGGAGCGGGGCCCAATAGGGAACACATAGTCAATTCTTTAAAATCCTTCTTCTTCTGTAGGAATGAAAGGATTTGTTCCATACTTAGTCTGAAGCATCCTTGGGCAAAGAGGAACCAATTCTGTATAAACCGGGGGTCTGGCCCCCTAGGAGCCTGAGCGGCGGGGCCCAATAGGAGTAACATAGCAAATTCTTTAAAATCCTTCTTCTTTTGTAGGAATGAAAAGATTTGTTCCATATTTGGTCTGAAGCATCCTTCGGTAAAGGGGAGCCAATTTTGTATAAACCGTGGGTCTGACCCCTGAGGGGTGGGGCCAAATATTGGAAATATAGCAAATTCTTTAAAATCATCCTTCTTCTGTAGGAATGAAAGGATTTGTTCCATATATGGTCTGAAGCATCCTTGGGTGAAGGGGAACCAATTTTGTATAAACCGTGGGTCTGGCCCCCCAGGGATCTGAGGGGCGGGGCCAAAAGGGGGCAATTTGGCTATATTGATATAAGCGACTCTGGAACTAAGAGATGGATATCAACCTTATTTGACTGGAAGCATCCCTCGGTAGTGGAGATTCAAAATTGTACAAATGGTTGGGCTGACCCATCCTTGCAGACTTAACCCCTGGGTCATAACTTCAAAATGGTTGAGATCTCCACCCAAAGACTATGAATACAAATGCTGGACAAAAAGAGACGAATGCAGTCATGATAATGTAATTGATGCTGGGGTCTGGCCACAACCCTAGGGATCTAGTTTCTGAGTCACAGCTTGGAATCCCAACCCCATAACCATACATTAAATTGCTGGACATGAAAAATCTAATACAGACATACTACAAGAATTGGTATTGAGGTCTGGCATATTCCCTTGGATCTCATTTGGAGAATATTTTGCCATGATTGCTTAGATATCCAGGTGAGCAATACAGGCCCTCTGGGCCTCTTGTTTCTCTATCTATTACATTATCAAAGTGCAAATACAAAAATATTAACACATACAAGTGTGGTAGTTGCAGGTTGAATAATAACAGACGCCAATTTCTTGTAAAGTCGCACTCTGCAACAAGGCAGCACATCATTTTAAATTGCGTAGACTCAACCCAATTCTGTTGTTTTAGTATCTGGTTAGTTTTGCTGACTGTCACAAGTAGTGTCGGTTTATCTACGAGATGGTAACTGTTAGTATGAAAGAGTTTCTATGTATTTTTTTGCTATGGTATATTTTTCCATAGGCGGGGTTTTTATGTGGTTAAATACAGTACGGTACACTAGTACCAGTGATAGACATATCACAGTAGGGGAAATACGGTAAATTATGTGGGGTTTTCACCTGGGAGAGTGGGAGCCAATCAGAATTTACCTTGGCCGTCACTGCGCTCCGAGTCACACACAGAGCAGCAAGGCATGGCGCAGCACCTGACGCTGTCTGCGTCCGTAAAACCTCAAGCTATGGCGTAGGAACAGGTTTATAGAACTTCCCAGGGGTGAGTGTTATGCATAAAACCACTATTGTTTGTAACATGACCAGCTAAGTAGCTGTCATGGTCATTTTGTCTATTTTTGAACGAAAGAATGTTCTTTGCGAAATCCGCTCGCTCAACCATGTGCTATTTGGATGGGACGTGAGTGGGTTGATTACGAGTCGGATAATTAATGAAAGCTAACTGGTTTCAGTGACATTTATGAACTGTTCTAGGCTGTTAGGCATATGTTAAATGGTTGTAATATATTGTCAATATGTAAAAGTTGTTTTAGGGGTAATTTTACGAACCGGAAGTTCGAATATGTTTGATACCGGAAGTGACCCTTAGGTTGTTGACCTTTTGTAGTTCGAGTGATGGGGACCATGCAGTTGGGGTCCTGTGGCCAGTGTGGGGACGGGATAACACGAGAGTGACGGCACCCAGGCCATTTCAACTTCCACCTACATCCTTCGTCACGGCTGCTCGTCACGGACTCTTCTCAGACGGCTCAGACGCTTCGTGAAGACGTCACAGACAGTCACGCCACGACAGGGATGAGGAAGGGCCTGGACACTTCAACGACTCCTGAGGAACCCCTATGACTTCAGAGACAGGGTGAATCTACATCACAGCCCTCTGCTACGTCTATATGAACATTCGTGTACTTAAGTATTGTGTTAACATTTAAATAGGACATTGATGTGGCCTACACCTACATGTAGTTGTGACACTACAGAACTGTGCTTATACCCCCAGTGGGGTAACTAGTGGAACTAACTATTAAGCTTAGTTGTGTGAATACTTCATGACCAAAGCCTTATATTTCAGGAACTTTACATAATTAGAACATTGTTTACTTTCTAGTCTTGGATACAAAACTTATTACTATGTAGGGTGTGACAGGGATACTCGAGTCTAGTCATGAGAGTGTATGTTGATGCTGTGTGGTAATCAGTATGCAATAGAGCGTTTGATCCTAGTGCGATTACCACCAGGTAATAGTTCCTTTTACAGAGAGAAACTCAATCGTTATCACTTGTGTAGATTCTGTACACATATATATAGTGAATTGTTAATACATTTGTTGAATTTATATCATTGTTGTTGATTCTACCTCCATCATCCGGTATTCACTCCTCAACTTCGTGACACTGACCAAAAGATAATCAATTGCATGTGTATTTATCTTATATTTGAAGGAAGATGAAACCTCTGTATATCTTCATTTTATTGCAGAAATAAGTTTTATCACACTTATAATTTTTAGGTCACCTGAGCTTTAGTTCAAGTGACCTATTGCTATCCGTCGTCCGTTAACATTTTACATTTCCAACTTAAGCTGAAATTTCATGGGAAGGTTATAGACATCTCCCTGACCAAGTGTTATTTTTCCGGTCGATCAGAAATCCAATATGGCCGCCACGGCCGCCATTTTGAAAAACTATTTCAAACTTAAAGTCAAGGTTTGCTGGGTTGATTGAACTGAAACTTTGTAGGAATGTTCGACTCATGGTCCTGACAAAGTGTTGTTATATTTTGGGTCGAACAGAAATCCAATATGGCCGACACAGCCGCCATTTTGAAAAACTATTTCAAACTTAAAGTCAATTGCAAGTTCTACTGGGCCGATTGAACTGAAACTTTGTAGGAATGATCAACTCATGGTCCTGACAAAGTGTTGTTATTTTTTGGGTCGATCAGAAATCCAATATGGCCGCCATGGCTGCCATTTTGAAAAAATCTATTTCAAACTTAAAAACAAGTTCTAATAGGCCGATTTAACTGAAACTCGGTCTAGGAATGAACAGCTCATGGTCCTGACAATCTTAAGTTAACATTATACTTAACTTTTTTGTACTCAAATTAGTACATATTTCAACAACAAAAATAAATACTGTAGGACTCGGGTGAGCGTTTAGGCCCATGGGCCTCTTGTTGATAGTTCACTGTAAAAATATAATTACATGTACTCCAGATTTGTTATGGTTTTGTGTAGCCTTCCTTGATACATTGTAACTGAAATGTACCTTATTATCAACTGATAATGCATCATCAATGCCAGTGATATCACATCAACAACATATCACAGACACTGACTATGCAAGATACAAGAAACTTTAACGTCGCATATATCAAACAGAGAAACATTAAGCGCTATTTTTGCGACAAACATGATAAAAAGCAAACAGAAAACAACAAACAAGCTATACACTATCACAGAAAGCTAGCACATAATCAGCGAGTAAAACATACAATACGATAGCAGCATATAAATAGTACTATACTAATAATGATGTTAAGAGATAATAGTGAAACACCTGCATATCACACAGGTGTTGCTATATATTGGAGTGTTAACACAAGTGTAATGTAGCAAAAGAGTAAAAATTGACATAATATACACTAATATAGTATAAATTAGAATAGGAAGACAAGGTCTAGTAAGTAAAAGATATTGAGCTATAATGATTATCAGAAGAGAGGGCTAAAAACTATACTGCCAGTTATTGGTATATAAAAGCGTCCTGAGGTAATAAAAAGACGATTTCAAGGTTAAAAGATTACATAAATAATCCGGAGCGCTACATTGGTAATAATTTTAAAAACTTCACAAGCCATGGTTTTCATTCTTTTTTTTGCTTTTTCTTAAAAGTCCTAAATCTGGCGTTGTGTAGTCATCCTCAATAAAATGAATGACTCTAACAGAGGCTGTGGCCCCTTTAGGGACAGAGATGTGGGGCTAATGGGATAAATGAGGTAAATATTTAAAATACTTCTCCTTCTGTTCCATCAGCATCCACAGGCAAACTGGACCAAATTTTGTATAAGTAGAGAGTGGCCCCTCTGGGGGCAGAAAGGTGGGGCCCAAAAGGGGGAATATATTAACGTTTTTAGCTCACCTAGTCCAAAGGCCCATCAGGTGAGCTTATGCCATACCAAAGCGTCCGTCGTCCGTCAATCAACTTTTCCTTTAAAACGCTACTAGTCCTGAACGGCCAAGTAGATTTTGACTTAATTTGGTCTGGAGTATCCTTAGGCCAAGGGGAATTTTGATTAAACGGTAGTTGAGGCCCTCCTGGGGGTGCGGGGAAATAGAGGTAAAACCTTCAAAATCCTTCTACCGTATGGAGAAAGGGATTTTATCCTAATTTAGTCTGAAGCATCCTTAGGCCAAGGGGACTCAATTTTGTATAAATAGTGTGTGTGCCCCCCCCTGGGGGCTGAGGGACATAACCAATATTTGGATATAGTTGCAGTATCATATTGATTGCGAATGTTTTCCCATCGAGGCGTATTTTCCAAGTGAGCGATACAGGCCCTCTGGCCCTCTTGTGTATTCTGCCTTCAGCCTAGAATTTAAACTAGGAGCTTGTATACACTGTTTATCTCTCCTCTTCATGTTTCAAGTAATTTTGATGTATTTGGCCAGTAGAAGTTAATAATAATTTACACCATGGTACAGTTGTCTGTCCATCATGCTTTCACAAAATTGATGTTGGCAAGTAGAATGCTGAGATAGAGGGTGATTAATTATGTTCAGATGAATGACTTTGACCCACTTTCAAGGTCATATGGGCTAAATAGTTGAAACCGCTTCTACTGATTTCTCAATAACCAGGAACCCTATATAAGCTATGATGATATTAACCCAGTAGCATACATGTAAGAAGGCCTATCAAGTTTATTTAAATTAACGACATTGATTGAATTTCAAAATTGACCCTTAAATAATAGACAGTCTTAGGATGATATTTCGTAAGTAGCATACTGGGATAAAAAGGCTATCAAATTGTTAAAATAAATAATCATGACTCTCATGGTCACAGGGGTAAACTTTTGATCTAGAGTTTACAGACATTTGATATATACATCCTGGCATGGGAGACTCGGAGTGGTATGCTATAGATTTGGGATGTACATGTACAGGTCCTTTGCTTTTTACCTGACCGTCCCAAAGGGCAAATGATCTTATGCCATGGTGTAGAATCCATTATCTGCCTGTGAACTTTTCACTTAAATGCCCACTTGTCCAAAATGACAGAACGGACTTNTTCACTTTTCACTTAAATGCCCACTTGTCCAAAATGACAGAACGGACTTTTGACCAAATTTGTTGTATAGCATTGCTAAATTAAGGGAAATCAAATTCGTGTAAATGAAGGGTGTGGCCCTGTGGAGAAACATTTAAAAACAAAAAGAAGCCCTTTGAGTAAGAATGAAAGGATTTTAATCTGAACTGGTCTGGACCCTCCGTTGGCCAAGAGTACTCAAAGTTGTATAAAAGAAGGGTGTTGCCTCTTTGGGGGAAGTGCACGTGGAGCGGGGCTTAATAGGGGAATTGGTAAATCTTCAACATAATACTCTTTGAGTATCAGTAAAGGGTTTGTAATCTAAATAAGTCTGGAGCGTCCTTGGGCCAAGGCATATCAATGGCGTATAAATGAACAGTTCGGCCCCTTTAGGGGAAGAGTAATGGGGCTCAATAGGGGAAACATAGGCGAATCTTCAACATCCTAATCTTTGAGTATATCGGTAAAGGAATTTGAATCTAAATTGGCCGGAAGCATCCTTGAGCCAAAGGGACTCAATTTAACGGAGGTTGTGGTCCATCCTGGGGCAGAGAGGTTGCCCAGGGCCCAATAAAAAGATGTACCTCTTGAATTTGAAAAAAATGATTTTTTACCAAAATTTGTCTGGAACGTCCTTAAAAATATTTGAAGAGGACCAGTCCTGTGTAAATGGAGGGCGCATTAATAAAAATGTAGGCCAAATTTAAAATCCTTCTTTTTGAATATAGGAACACAGATATTCTTTGGCCAAAGGGATTCAACATTTAATAAATGGAGGATGTGGCTGTCCTAAGGGCAGAGGGGTGAGGCCCAATAGAGGGAATATTGGAAAAATCTTTAAAATCATACTTCTTGAGTAAGAGTAAGTAATTTTACCATTAGTTGTTCAGAGCATCCTTTTGGAAATATTATTAACATTTTATAAAGGGAGTGTGTTAATGCCCCGTAGGGATAGATGATTGCGGACCATATGGGGAACTGTAGATAAATATATTGAATTATTTTCTTTGAGTAAAATTTGAATGTCAATTTATCTGGAGCATCCTTGATCCAAGGAACTGTGACTAACCAGGGGACATTAGGGTGTGGTCAAATTAAGGAACGTAGATGCATCCTTTTTCTTGATTATGGATCAAGTAAAACTAACTTAATTTGACATGGAGCATCCTAAGGTTCTTCTTAATATTAAAAGTTTGTTTTAGGGAAAAAGTAAATATAATGAGTAATTTGGTAAACTATCCTAGAAAAAAAATTAATTGTCAGATGGATCAGGCTAAAATGCTTATATTTTGATATTAATTGAACTTATATATTCATCTATAAATGCCATAGAATTGCAAATTCTGTAATATAAATGCTAAAAAATTATTCATGCAAAACTAACATTCACACAAGTTTATGAAATATGTTTTTGAAATCTATTTGTCTGTTTCATATTAAAAACTCTATAGGAGGTGA
Source organism: Mizuhopecten yessoensis (assembly GCF_002113885.1). NCBI lineage: Eukaryota > Metazoa > Mollusca > Bivalvia > Pectinida > Pectinidae > Mizuhopecten > Mizuhopecten yessoensis. The sequence continues at coordinate 132,606 of NW_018404986.1, forward strand.
GCTGCTTCAGGGCCTCTAGTTCAGTTATGGCCTTGGTTTATAATCGGTGTTTCCACCATAACTCCTACAATGTTAAGCTCAGCTTTCCTGAATGATGTTGTGGTGTAGCTATCTATTCCCATCATACATCTGTTTGTGACCATCTGTCTGGTATTAATTTTTAGATTTAAATGATACTTTTTCAAGGTCACATGGTTTAATTAGTTGAACCCTTCAAAAACCTTCTAATCAACCAGGAGGTGTATAGTAACGGTATTTGGACAGTTTCATGTTTTTGGGTTAAGGACAAATTAGTTGAAATGACTGTCGAGGTCAAATTTTAAGCGTCTTCTTTTAAGGTCACCTGAGCTTTAGCTCAAGTGACCTATTGCTATCCGTCTTCGTCCGTCGTCGTGCGTCATGCGTCGTCCGGGATTTGATACTTCATGAGAATGTTACTGACATCTCCCTGACGAAGTGTTGTTATTTTTCGGGTCGATCAGAAATCCAATCTAGCTGCCACGGCCGCCATTTTGAAAAAACTGTTTCAAGCTTAAGGATGTACTCTTCTGAGGTTTCAATCACATTCAAGTCTCGTTTTGATCTGGTGTAATGGGCGTTTGTAACATTTAACAAATTATGATCAAGTTTATTAGCAAACACGCATCTGAAAAATATTTGAAAAAAATATATGCCTGTTGTTTGTCGAACCTTTTTTAATTTCAATTTAATTTAATTTAATGTAAAAAAAAGACTAATTCGGCGGCCATTTTGAAAATGTGTATTAATGTGTATTTCCTGCGCTTCAAAAAAGGCCAAAATTTCACCTTTTTTGACACTAGATTGATCACTGAAATTGTCATTGTGTCGCCATTTTTAATTGTAGCAGGTTTAATTTAGCTGTACAACTTTATAATGTTAAAATAATATGCAACAAAACTGGAAAAAATTATACATTATGGATATTTTTTTTTTACGTATTTAGTGTAACTGAAGCACTTGATTTTTGACCCCGAAAAGGGTAAAAAAATAACACAAATGATAATGGGACAAAAAAAAAAGCACACTGACCCCCCATTTTTGTAGATGTTTTAGAAAGAGAAACACATTTTCATTCAATTCATTTAATATTAAAAAAAGTTTAATACCAAAACTTTTTATATCAGCGTTTAATCTGCCAAAAAATGATAAAGAATTAGTATTTTTTCATTAAAAAATAGGGGGTAAGGGTAACTAAAATCGGCTTTCTGAGTTAAAAGAATAAGATTAAGAAATGTTACTTCCATAATTTAAAAGAAAATGATATTTTCATCAATTCTACAAACATTCATACATATCTGATAACACACTTGGAAGAAATTGTATGAATTTGCAAATGGTCAAAACCCAAAAAATCACCTAAAATTACATGTTGTGTTAAATTGGTATCTTTGACCGATCATAGCACAAAAACGAACACACGGACATATAGTTGTTATTGCATTTTCTACTATGCCATTAACTCCTTTTTCCAAAAATCCATATAAGAAATAAAGTTTAATACAGGGAAATTTTGGCTTCTCAGAGGTGTACATCCTTAAAGTAAAGTTCTACTGGGCTGATAGAACTGACACTTGGTAGGAATGATCGACTCATAGTCGTGACCAAGGTTTTTTTCGGCCGATCAAAAATCCAATATGGCCGCTACGGCCGCCATTTTATAAAATCAAGTTCTAATAGGCCAACTTAACTGAAACTCTGTCTAGGATGGGTAGGGATGATTGGCATCATTATCTCCACTTCATATTTCAACAACAAAAATAAGTACTGTAGGACTCGGGTGACCGTTAAGGCCCATGGGCCTCTTGTTAATAACTAAGAGGCCTTGCGATAATTATTTCACCACTAATATGCTAGAATGAAGGGCTATCAATTTTGTTTAAATAAATAAAAGATGAACACAGAGACATGCATGTGATTTCACCTTCAAAATTTGTTAATAAATCAGTATACCGAAAGTTTAATTAAACTGCATCAAAAAGCTGTTTTGTCCTTCTAGGACTCATTGATGATGCTATTTGCCAAGAAAGTGAAAATTATAAACTACATGTACTATTGGTATAGACGGGCTACATAAAATCTCTTACTTATTATTATCTCTTACTCAACCCACGCCAAGAAACAACAAAACTTGAATAAAAATAATCTAAGAATAGCGATTCAAAAACTTGCGGAACAGGATGATAGTAATTTAGTACAATTAGACTTTAAAAAGAAAGAATAAGAAAAAATCAGAGAACTTAAAATCAAAGGTAGCATAATCAGATCAAGAGCATAATGGGTCGAAGAAGGTGAGAAGCCAACAAACTATTTTTTCAACTTAGAAAATAGAAATTTTACCTCTAAAATAATTCCTAAACTGCAATAAACAAAACGAGAAGAAATCTTAAATGAAGTTCGCAATTTTAATGAAAAGCTCTATAGTAATGACAGTGTAATAGAAGATGTACATTTGAATGAATTACTTAAAGACTATAATGTTTGTAAACTAAGTAGACAAGATGCAGAAAAATTAGAGGGTCCTATAACACTGGAAGAGGCAGGTCAAACTTTAAAAAGATGAAAAATTACAAAAGTCCTGGCGAAGATGGTTTTACAGCTGAGTTTTTTAAATGGTTTTGGAAATATTTAGGCAATTTTGTGGTAAGATCTATTAATTCAGGCTATGAAAAGGGTGAACTGTCTATTTCTCGACGACGCGAAATTGTAACTTGCATACCGAAGGGAGATAAACCCAGGCACTTCATAAAAAACTGGAGACCAATAACACTACTCACTGTTATATATAAAATAGCTTCTGGAACAATTACACATAAAATAAAAACAGTCTTAGACAACATTATAGATAAGGATCAGACAGGGTTTCTCGCGGGGCGTTACATTGGGGAAAACACACGATTAGTTTATGACTTAATGCAATTTAGTGAGGAAAATAATATCCCTGGCATGCTATTGATGATAGATTTTGAAAAGGCTTTTGACTCGGTTTCGTGGGGTTTCATTGAAAAAGTTTTTGTTTTTTTTGATTTTGGAATAAGTATACGAAATTGGATAAAGGTATTTCATAAAAAGATGATACAGATGATACCTCTTTGACTTTAGATGGATCTGAAAGATCTCTTAAAGAATATGTTAATGAATTAAATTCCTATGCTAAAAAATCTTGTCTAAAAATTAATGTATCCAAAACAGAGGTAGTCTGGATTGGTAGTAAAAAAAATAGTGATGAAACCTTCCTCCCAGAACTTAACTTGCAATGGGGCCGACACAAATTCACACTTTAAGGGATTGATTTTCATGTTGACTTGCACGAGATACAAAAAATTGATCAAATTGAAGTCATTGATAAAAACCTGGACAAGAAGTAATTTAACTCCAATTGGTAGAATCCATAGTATTAAATCACCTTTTGTTTCACCATTCAACCATCTATTTATAGCACTGCCAAATCCTGATAAACATTTGCTTTCAAAACTTAATTCTATTATTTTTGAATGTTTGTGGAACAGCAAAACAGACAAAGTCAAAAGAGAAGTTATCATCCAAGAATACCTTAACGGTGGCTTAAAAATGATTAATTTAAAAGCATTTATAGATTCATTAAAATTATCTTGGATCAGAAGGCTTTTTTAGACTACAGCTAAATGGCAAGTTATTTTAAAAAGTTATGTTAACATAGATCTACTAGCCAACTGTGGCAATGATTTTGTGCAAAAATGTCAAAAAGAGTGTAGAAATTCTTTCTGGGTTGATGTTTTCAAAGCTTGGTACCGTTTGAATTTATGAATTGAAAAATATAGTCTTATGAAGGATTCTATATTAAAAACACCATTATGGTTTAACAGAAATATAGCTGTTGGTCAGAAATCAGTATTTTTTAAGAATTTTTATGACAAAAATATTATAACT
>NW_018404986.1:136771-139278 GCF_002113885.1 Mizuhopecten yessoensis
TATCTCAAAATTTCAATAACTGCAAAGTTGATAATGAAATTCTCCTTGTTATAAAACAGTATATTTACAAAATGCGATGCTTTCACAACTCCCTCAACATCAATGGACTTATTAATGCATTAAAACAATTTTACGACTTGCAAAACTTTATTGCTAACAGCAATGGGGAAGCAGCCAGGATTTGTTTTTGGGCAAAGGCTGTGTAATAAGTTTATATGTATGACATGTAGTGAGTAGAGTAGTATGAAATCTGTAAGATGAGTGTTCTGTACAATTACCCATCTGTTCCTGTCATAATTTACAGACTTGTATCTCATTATTTGTCGTGCGTATGTGTTTGAAAAAACTGAATAAAAATTCTAAGTTACAAAAACAAAACAAAAAACTAAAAAAACTGTTTTGTCCTTCTAGGACGCATTGATGATGCTATTTGCCAAGAAAGTGAAAATTAGTAACTACATGTACTGTTGGTATAGACGGGGTACATAAAACCTCTTATTTATAAGCTCACCTGCCCGAAGGGCAATTGAGCTTATGTCATGGTGCGGCGTCCGTCGTTCGTCCGTCCTCGTCCGTCAACTTTTACTTTAAACAACTTCTGAAAAACGGACACGAATAGGCTGAACGCTTTGTTGGTAGGAGCCCAACAAAGTTTGAGAACTTCTGAAGAAGTAAAAGGTGTATAATCTTCATATTTGATTGCTGGCTTCCTGGGATCGAGCCCAACAAAGTTTGAGAACGAAAATGACATTGACCTACTATCAAGGTCACAGCGGGCAAAATGTCGAACGTTAACAACGACTTCTTCTGAAGAACTAAAAGGTATAGAATCTTCCTATTTGGCTGTTGGCTTCCTGGGATGGAGCCCAACAACATTAGAGAACGAAAATGAGCTTGACCTACTTTAAAGGTTAAGGGAGTCAGATATGTGTAATGCTTAAAACGTCTTCTGAAGAACTGAAAGGTATAGAACTTAAATATTTGGTTGGAAGCTTCCTTGGAGATAGCCTGAGAACACTCGGTACCCTTCGTCTGACAAACATACTGCACACACAAGAAGAATAACTTCACAGTGGTACACTTTTACATACAACTAGGATTCATAACAAAATGAACAGTTAATCCTTATGTACAATATGACTTGCACTTTGTCTTTATTTTGTTCCCCATTCCAAAAATAATAGCATGTCTTGGTCTATCTTTTTGCCTTAGTTTTCAGCACTTTGATTTTGTTTTGGAAATGTTTGAATAAAATCCATTTCGATGTTCAAGTAAGATACATTTAAGTCCACACATTGCATTCAAATTTTATTCTAAACATTAGCTGATGAATAAATATTATTAATTCGCAACCGTAATACAAGGAGGCATTTCAACCTTAATTAAATTAATATGCTATGATTTGTGTAATGTAGCAAAATCCCTGCAGATGTTGTTACTGGAGATTATGATTGGGGACTGGCAGATTTCCTTTTAGTTGTACACTCATCCCAGTCCGGCCACACGTCTTCTTTCATATTCTCACAATACCTCACTAGGTTAGGAAACTCTGCAACGTATTACAAAATATATAGATGATTAGTTTGAACAAAACTTCATGGTAAGGTGCTATTTGGTTATTAATGATGCGAAGCGCTTTCCAATTATGAGACATTTTGTGAAATAGTAAACCAATCGGCATTAGGGTTTATGTAGTACACATTATGATAAACTTTTGGCATAGACGATGAGGCAAAGGTATGGATTGCATCACGGAGAAACACGATTAATTTAACAATCTGGTACACCATTTGATGATACATGTACGTCGTGCACACGTGCTATTATTATCATTATACAGACCTTAAATACGAAAGGATTGGGCATGACCTAAATATATTAAAGCTCTCTCCTTAAAATAATAGTGTACCCACGTCATATTGTAGTGCTGATTGATGACCGTAGGACTTAATACATGGCACTATTAATGTAAGTGACTACAACATATCACATTTCTTAGGCAACAATATTTGCAACTGATATCGGTCGGTTGGTCAGGCAAAAGCTGATGGCGAGCATGTATAAAAACGTTCACACTTTTCTCTGCTGGGGCCTTTACAGACAGTGGTCAAGTCAATAATTATCTAATCAGAAAGTGGAGTATCTATAACTAACTCTGATTCATCCACAGAATTGTTGTGATCGTGTACAAATCGAGTGCTTTACATCCATACAAAGACTCTGAAAAGTAAAGGGAGTGACATTACAGTTAGAATTACGCCCAAGTGTCCTCCTAGGTTCAGTTCGTTCTGCGTGCGGCTTGCGTGCGGTTAGCGGTAGTCTAGCGTCTAGAAAGCGATCGTTCACCGTTCGAGTACCGTTCGTATGTTTCGTCTGTTTCGTTCGTATCAGCTAAATCGTTCCGTTCGGTTATTTCGACCGTCCCTATCGTCCAATTATTTCATTGGGTCGTTTAGTTCGGCTACTCCGTCCGGCTGTTCCGTCCGGCTGTTTAGTTCGATCGTCTA
>NW_018404986.1:147013-189493 GCF_002113885.1 Mizuhopecten yessoensis
GAGTGGTTCGGTTATCCAGACGACTACTACTAGTTCCGTCCCGTGAAAGCGGCTGCATAGTTCGTTCGTTCGATCCGCCGCTATCGGCCAGGTATCAGTTTATCGGTCGATAGCGGCGAGGTATAATTAAGCAGTTTATCGGCCGATAGCGGCCGATAACCTCGTTTCGTTCGGGAAGCGGCTGTACTAGCAGCGTTAGGCCCAATCGGTAACACCGGTCCTATCGGTAGGCTTGCGTTCGCACCGGGTTCGTCCTGCGGTCGTAAAGCGGCTCGTCTCCGTTCGGGGAGCGTGCGTCCTGCGTTCGTGCCACAAAACGTGGATACTTGGGCGTAATTCTAACTGTACCTAGACTAGAAGAGGAGTTTAAAAGTCGCCGTTAGGGATAGTAGTGGAGAAAGAAGTTATAACAATCATCAACGGAAGGTACACATAAACGGTCATGTTGTTGAGCTTAAATCGCATACAGCAATTGATCTTTTGTCGTGTAGAATATATTCTAATGATTTCGTGTATACCATTTTGTTCATGTTTTACATACCGTTGTATATATATACATATACGTAAGTATGATATCAACTCAATCGTTGTCTATCATAACAATCTAAAGACAGCAATAAGTTTAATGCCTAATAAAGATCATCATTTAATAAGCTGTATGATGTGGGGTATATCGTTCCGTACCGTACACATGTAGTTAAAATAGATATGATTTTATTGATAAACCTGTAATTAATACGATATTAAAAAGCTACCTTTAATAAATTCTACCGAAAGTCTTTTGAATTGTTGATGTGAGCAAGTTGCATGGTGTTATCAAATGGTCGGGTTAATAACATTGTAGTTGGATTGCAGTGTGTATATATATGGAAGTTTATTTAATGTATGAACATTTTGGTTGGCTGTGATTTTGAATGTGATAATGTATCTAAAGGTTGAGTGTAAATTACGTTACAGCATATACACATGTAGCTTCGCACCAATTAAACATATGGGTATTATGCTACATGTATTAGTGAGATCTTTATATTTACCACATAGAATTGCATGAGTAAATCCACCGAAAGGTTCCCACATTATCTCTGCCAGCATTCCGAACACAGCACAGTCATGTTGACAAGGGCGAGATCCCATCAAAAACCGTTTCACACCTAAAACGTAATTTTGACATCGATGTATAATGCATTCATTTTCGTCACCTTTATATACCTATCTCACTACTACTACTACCTTCTGTATTACAAACATCCACCAACACCCACACACACAAATCTGTGTTACTACTTCCCTTACCAGGAATATTATATAGTACTTGTATTTATAAAACCTTTTCTAATGTATGTCACCACTTTTTGTTACAGATAGTCTACAGGACATTATACATTATGTATAACACATGATATCAGTATCCCTCATACTTCTGGTACTGCTACCTTTACAACGAACATGATATAGCACATGCGCATGTTTAACACACTGTGACTATGATTTCCTGAATACTTTCTAATGGTTTGCTTTACCTAAAACATTACTTAGCGCCTGTAGGTCTGTCCGAAGAATTTCGTACACCTCTTCCTTTGAGTGGCGTCCAATACCATGACTATAGGCCATATTCTTGATGGATGATCTGACACGCCAACGAACAAACCAAGGAATTCTCAACACGTTGTATATCTCTTCTGTCTTATCGTACACCCATCGATCCAACACCAAGGTCCTAAAAAAACCGACGAAGAGCATATTACAATATCATCAGCTACATATAACCCTTCCGGTTTTTCATTTAAAGATAAAACAAACCAGTATATAATAATAAAAACAAAACAGATTGCTTTAAATCCGTGTAAGGTTGATATTTTCTCTTCCTTTCTCTAATCAGTAGGATATAGCTATGTACACAGGTAATATATCTTGTAGCATGTTTTGAGCAAAACGCAATATTCCTGTTTTCGTCATTGTCGTTTCAAATTGAGGTTGTCATGTGAATTGATCAACTTCATACATCACATCGAAATAAGCGTAAAGATGTATTTGCAAGTTTTGAAAGCATGTACTTTAACATTCATTGTATACAGGATACACATTTTACAGCAGAAATAGAAACTATGATCAGATCAGAATGGGGATACACTTGTTACTTTAGCTTTTTTAACTATAATTCCAGGGGGGTAGTAGTTTTATTCAATAATAATATTGAAGCCAAGGTTATAAAAGAAAAGAAAGACTTAGATCGAAACTTTCTAGCTCTAGACATTTTTCCAGCTGAAAAAAAAGATTTACACTTGTTAATATATATGGACCCAACTCGGATACACCGAGCTTTTATTAAAAAATTGTAGATGTTGTAGTGGAATTCAGTAATGACTCGTTTATTATTTGCGTGGATTTTAATTTAGTTTTGAACCCAGAATTAGATTGTAACAATTATAGACAAGTTAACAACCCTAAGGCAAGAGAAAGAGTCTTAGAGATGATAAATGAACTTAATTTTATTGATATTTATAGAGAACAACACCCAGAAAGTAAAAAATATACATGGAGGAGGTCAAATCCAATAAAGCAAGCAAGATTATATTATTTTTTAGTTTCTGAGAACCTTATATCATGTATACAAAAAAAACAAATATTGGCCCAGGCTATCGTTCTGATCATTCCATACCATGTATAGCAATAAAGTTCAAGGATTTTAAGAAAGGAAAATGCCTATGGAAGTTTAATAACTCTTTACTTCATGATTTAGATTATCTGAAATTAATAAATAAACATATACTAGACGTTACAACTCAGTATGCAGTACCAATATATGCTCAGAATAGTTTAGATGATATTTCAAATGAGGATATTCAATTTACAATAGATGATCAACTTTTTTTAGAAACTCTTTTATTTGAAAATAGGGGGAAAACCATTTCATATGCGTCCTATAAGAAAAAACAGAGAACGAGTCAAGAACGATATCGAAGGGAAAGAATCAAAGAATTAGAAGAACAAGAGGATGTGCTTTTTAGATTTAGAAGGAAAACAGAAAGAATTAGAGTCAATAAGAAAACATAATCTTAAGGGAAGTATTTTAAGGTCTAAAATAAAATGGATGGAAGAGGGTGAAAAACCTTCAAGGTATTTCTTAAATCTGGAAAATAGGAACTTTGTTACCCAAATTATACCAGTTGTAGAAAAGGATGATGGGGAAATAATTAGAAATCAGGGGGAAATTTTAAATGAAATTCAACAGTTTTATGAAAAATTGTATTTAGAAGACAATCAATTACATAATATTAATTTGAATGAATATCTTAATGATGATAGTATATCAAAACTGAATCTTATAGAGTCGAACAATTTAGAGGGTAATATTACCTTTAATGAGACATCTCATACTCTTAAAAACATGAAAAATAAGAAAAGTCCAGGTTAAGACGGGTGAACAGTAGAAATTTTTAAATGTTTTTGGAAACAGCTAGGTCATTTTGTGGTAAGATCAATACAATATGGGTTTAGTATCAACAAACTATTAGTAACACAGAGGCAGGGAATCATAACATGTTTACCAAAGGGAGATAAGCCAAGACCATTCTTTAAAAAATTGGAGACCTATTTCACTTCTGAATATAATTCATAAAATTGCTTCAGGTTCAGTTGCGACTAGAATGAAAAAGATAAATTTATAAATACAGATCAGACTGGCTTTATTTCAGGTAGGTATATTGGTGAAAATACCAGAATTATATACGATATTATGCACTATGCTGAAGAAAATGATATTCCAGGTATGTTACTGAATGTTGATTTTGAAAAAGCCTTAATTCGGTTAATTGGGATTTTATTGATTAAGTGCTTGCATTTTTTAATTTTGGGAAAGATATAAGGAAAAGGGTCCATATTTTTCAAAATGGTTCAATTTCATCTGTTAATCAGGGGGGGGGGGGATTTGTCTTGGTTTTTTAATATTAAACTTGGATATCGCCAAGGTGACCCCATCTCTCCATATTTATTTATTTTATGCGCTCATGTACTAGGAATTATGATTAGAAATAATATTAATATTAGAGGAATAAATATTGAAAACACTCCTATATTCTTATCTCAATATGCAGATGATACATCAGTTATTCTTGATGGGTCTAGAAATTCTTTAAGAGAGACACTGAGTGAATTAAAAAATATGCAGATATATCTGGGTTAAAGATAAACAAAAGTAAGACTGAAGTCATTTTGATAGGAAGCATGAAATATAATGAGGAAAACTTTTGTCCAGAATGGAATTTAGATTGGGGAAACAGAAAATTTTCTATTTTGGGTATTGACTTCCATGTAGATTCACATTTAATGGTAAAAAGGAATTTTGACAAAATAATAGTTAAACTTAAATCCCTTTTAAATGACTGGAATAAAAGAAAACTTCCTAACCCTAACCCTAACTCCTGTTGGTAAAATACACATAATCAAATCATTGCTAGTATCACAATTCAACGACTTTTTCATAGCTTTGCCAAATCCTGACTTATCCTTTATTAAAAGACTAAACTCAGAACTCTACAACTTTCCTTGGAATAGTAAAGAAGACAAAGTGAAAAGGGATATTATACTAAAAGACTGTAATGAAGGAGGGCTGAAAATTGTAGATTTACATTCTTTTATTAGAGCGCTGAAGTTAACATGGATTAGAAGATTATATTCTAAATCAAGTTAATGGCAAAGTATCCTAGAAAAAAGTGTTGACTTAGGCATATTGCCTAGCTGTGGATCAGGATACATAAAAGAATGTGAAATGAAGTGTAAAAACCAGTTTTGGAAAGATGTATTCAACTGTTGGAGGTGTCTTGTTGACATTGCTCCAAATTCTGATATTCTGACATATGGAAATCTATTCATGGAAGGGTTTCGGCCACTTTGCAGAAAGTCTTGCCATCTGCTACCAGGGAGTCAAAAACTCAATTCAAGAAGGATGTAAAGACCAATGTCTGCATTTTAGGCTCTTTTGCGCAGACATCATGTACACACCACCCTATATATACAAATATTTATATGAATATCGCGATAAATGCCCTTTTACCTGAAGTAAATGCTGTTTTGTATGCCTTTTTTATCTATAATATTTTAAACTGTTATTGTAGGAACACCATTATTTATGTGCTGTGAAGCGCCGTACAGTAATTTTTGCAAAATATCTTATATATTATTATTATCATTTTTTCTTTTAATCAAGCATCTTGAACAGAAAAAACCTGCGTATGAGTTTTGAGAAAGATCTGTAATTTACTTTCCTGGTATGACGGTTGCCATCTTTTATTCCAGTCCTGCTAAAATGAATTATGGTTAACTTAAAACCTAGTCAAGAATAGTCTAGATAACAATTACGAAAGTCCACTCCATTACTTTCTGAGAAATCGCTACAGCAAACCATATCATTTACTATCAACACCAAATATAGATGCCTTTCGGTAGAGTTAGGGTTAGGATAGGGTTAGGTTACGCCATTGTTGTGTTTGATATTAGTATCAAAATACTAATATGGCATTTAATATAAATAAGAACAAAGGGAAACCTGTCAACAGAACAGATCTGCCAAAGACTTCTTGACAAATAACAATAGCAAACTCAATCCGCCTAACTTCAAAAGGGGTGCCTGGTGCTAAGGACTACACCAATAACGACACGAAAGTCGTAAAAGATCTGTCCAGACCTTCTCGACATATAGCGATAACAAACTTAAACTATCAAAAAAGAAGTACATCTTCAGAATTAGAGAGAAGAAATGGAAACTGTCAAGCAGCCATCTTATTTCCCCAATAGTCTCAAAATAAAACATGCGCAAATACATATGCAGTTTCAGAAAGATCCGCTGGACACTTCTTGATAAATTGTGATAACAGGAATTCATTCAAGACGTACAATGATTAGTCAATGGACGTATGGATGGGCTATCTACAAATCACAGGCGAAAGGTGGTTTGAATACCCACTGACATTGGTGGAGTAACATAACCTTTCTGTGACATCATCACTGCCATATAAAGATAGGTGAGGTCGTATCACAACACCATTGCGAACTTCAAAGACAACATTAGGCCGATAGGACCCTTTTGTCACATATGATTTTCTTTTAACCCTAATTGAAATGAAATAACATCAATTTAATATTTGTTGTTAATCCCAAAACTTAATATATTGTGATATCCGAAGTATATTTTGGTTTTTAAATAGAGTGAATAAACTTCATTGTATATTATGCATCTTAATATTATTTCTTATGTATTTTTTTCCACAAATCTCAAAACTTGTAAATTTGATGAATGTCTCATAATTAAATTTATATAAAAGGTTATAATCAACAAACATTATTTGAAATACTGAATTAAAATTTATTATACGTATGTAATGTAATGTATAATTATTATCTCTTGACTTTGAACAATGAAACCGGCTGCTCACCAATATGTATTTTCCTCAACCATTCGTTGTACAGCCCTGCCAACTCCCTTCTGCTCTGAACTGAGATGACTGTTTAGATCAATCCCTTGCGCTTTATCAATGCGAGCGATGCAAAATTCTGAGTCGGCGGTTGCTTGTCCTTTGTATTCTATCCACGGCCATTTTCCTTTTGGTCCTTTGTCTTTTCCGTGTATCGACTGCGATCAAAATATAGTATGCTTAATTTGATTGATTAGGGTTAGGTTTAGGGTTGAAAGATTTGATGTATGATTCCGCCTAAAGGTGTTTCACTCAAGCATGAAAAATGACCGAGGATGGAAACTTTTGCGTATGCTATACATGTACTGTATCTGTAAACAATTTTTTATTTTATATATGATTCATTTTTGTATCCCTATGAAGCTGAATCAAACATTTATCCGTACCATTACTTTCACATTCAAATGTATTGATGTTTAGTTATTGAATTGAATAATGTAATAATGATTCCTTTGTATACACAATTTGAAATAGATTATACTTCAAACTTTTATCATTCATAACAATATATTGTCACTTATTTACTGAGTGACAATCACTCCTCCACGACCAAATTCTATGAGAATGTGATGCCTTAAATATTATTATGGTCAACTTCCTCCCTTTTCCTAGCAGTAACATATCGGATTCCATTGTTTATAAAGTGTGCCTGTCATGTTGTGTTTGTTACTCCAAAGAATATATGATACATTTAAATAGTCTGGATAAATCAACTAACTAAACTCTGATTTCTAACCATTAGGCATAGATAGCCATGATAACTAATACAGCCCTCCACTTGGTACCAGAATGTAATCAGCACTAGCTGCGATCACGAAGAGTGGTAGAACCCACCTATTTATGTATGTGTTTAAGTAAGTTGACACTCATTCTGTCTTCAAAGTCTTCTTCGTGTACGGACATATTTCGTATTTGAGACAAATTCTTCAATACCATAACCACCTAGTTGACTGTTAAATAAATATGTACGTTGGAAACCCATGACTTAATTTTCAATTCATGTGTGTTGCTTGTGTTTCAAGGTTACTTTAAGCGATTTCATAGATTATATAGGGTGCTGTATAAATGTTGCAATGTAGAGTCATCATTGTTGGGAGTACTAACATACCTGATATTTGACGCCTGCAAATCGCAAGTAGGACTCAAGCTTAACAGCAAACGGTGTAAGGCTTGGTACATGAGGTCCACGCCCGATCTGTCTGAGTATTACTATATCATCTGAAACAATTGCCCTGAAATGACAAGAACATTATACCTATTTAAAATGGTAAGCACATAGTGTGTTATACAATGTTATAGATACAGTTTGCGGCTAAAACATCACCACAACTCTACAGGACACAAAGGCGATCCAGGAGGTATATCACCACAACATCTCTACAACTCTACAGGACACAAAGGAGATCCAGGTGGTATATCACCACAACATCACCACAACTCTACAGGACACAAAGGAGATCCAGGAGGTATATGCTTAAATGTGTTAATGTATACAATACCTGTTCGCAGTATCTATTCAGTCCGATAAACTTTTTAATAAAAGATGTTAACTTGCTGATTTGCACTTATTGTATACATTTAAATCCAGGTCCTCTGCAGAGACTTGAAATATAAGAACTAAAACTGTTTTATTGTATTTAAATTAAATGACAGTGATTTACTTAACTTTAACTGAAACCGATCTTATTCCTGAAATTCCAGATTCTGAAATAACAATTAACTGTTATTCAGTTGTATTTGACAGATTAGATAGAACTAGTCCTAGAGGTTATTTAATCTACCTTAAACGTAATTTCTACACAAAAAGTTGACCCCATTTTGAACATGATACAATCGAGATGATATCGATGATATCAAATGTTATGAGAGATATGCTCCGGACAAGTGGTATCTCAATTATTTTGCATGCACGTCACAGTTTACATGATATTCTGTCTTCCCGAAATACACAAGCGTACATAATTTGATTATCCTAGATGGAAAATGCGGGAGTTCTGCTACTGACCGACAAACGAACGGACCCTGGGTATAACTATATAGCTGGTCCGTATTGTAGAGGGGAATTATCAGAAAGTTTTGTTGTTATCAAAGGTTTATTAGTCAACCTGTAAGTTTAGATATGTAGTATACATGAAGGCGATATTCAAATGTTGATATTAACAATAGTCTCATAATAGTTTCCTACGCAAAGTACAATACATATAGATCTATTTAGATATCGAGACGTCGTATCGTGATAAAAAATAATGCATTAACGCAAAGCTTGACCCTTACACTATTTGAACAAGTGTATATGTACCTTTCTGGTGCTTATTACTGATGCGTACCTGTGTGTCCTGTTATTGGGGTTAATCCTCCTAAACAATAGCAAAACAACAACACCAGCCAACATTGTCCCTCCAATCACCGTTGCGCCCCAAGGTAGGTTTTCCATGGTCTGTAACACGACTGACATCTTAAAGGTTGTACTAGACTTTGAGCCTGGGATACAATAAAAGTATTAGAGGCGTTAACCGTTCCGTTCCGTTCCTGTTATTTTCTTTGATTTTTCTGGCGATACTATCCCGTTGACCTATATTATGACTCGGTCATCGCCAGCTATATTATTGAGTGATGGAGGACATACCCGTTTAGCGGGTGTTAACATTTTACCATAATCCAAACATGTCGACAGTGTCCCAGTGTGTATTAGTCTAACGTGGTGCTTTGGTGACCTCACACTCATGTCGACACGCGTATTACTGGACTACATATACCCCCCCCCCCCACACACACACCAAAACAAAAACATGCACACACACACAAAAATACACACACAAACATACACATATAGATGACATCGATTCACCTTTCATGTTTCTAAATAAAATACACACATGATATTGAATTGATGTATAAATAAATAATTTGTAAATGATATGAAACTATTATTTGATAGATTTTTAAATTATCTAATCTGTGTACCTGGTACATTAGCAGTTTTTAAAGCATAGTTTGTTTCCAAAATATGATATTTAAGACTTCCAAAAGGACGGGATCAAGACAAACTCAAGGTCATGTTAATGACAACAAAACTTCCACAATGAACCATACACAATAACAAGGACACACCCAGATGCTACTATATTAAGATACACGTTTCCCGAATATAGTATCTGTAATATTAACTTCTGTCAGATTTTCACACGTATATAGGACGCCTATGATCTAGCATTGATCCGGTCTGTGAATCATCAAAGATACTTAAGTGTTTTATTAGTGAACATCATATCTAGACGATGACCGTGCGCTTATTTAATATAGAAAAACAAATCACAGGTAAAATAATCTAGTTAAATAGTTTATTTGTGAACAGGATGCATCTATTTAAAAAAGCTGAAATTCTACTACTGCGAACGGAGAGTTGACAATATCTGCATATTCAAGCATTGGACGTATAAATATATTGAGATTACTTCAGCATAAAATTGATAGAAAATCACTTGAGACTATTTATTTAATATTTATAAGGCCTATACTAGAATATGCGAGTGTTGTATGGGACAACTGTATCTCAACAGAGAAAAATCTGCTAGAATCCCTACAATTACAAGCAGCAAGAATAATTGCAGGTAAAGACGGGGCAGAAGTCACATTGCTATCTACAAGGAAACTGGATGGGATACTTTAAAGAAAAGAAGAAATGATCAGAAACTAATTCTTTTATATAAAATACTACACCATGATGCACCCCAATATTTAAAAGATATTCTTCAACCACTGTTTAGAAATCCAGAGGAAAATATATATAATATAAGACAACCAAGGCTAATAAATGAACCAAGAGCTACATCAAACCTTTATCTCAGAAGTTTTTTCCCTGATATTACTTATCAATTGAACAATAATAATACCACTAATCAACTCCAGAACCTTTTATTACAGTTGAAGATACATGTATTCAAACTTTTAAATATGGAGGTAACAGAAAATTAAACATAGTACAGTGTCAATTAAGAAATAATGTCAGTCAGTTAAATGCATATCTTTATAATGATCATCTAAGAGATAATTCAACTTGCTAATGTGGTTATTTAAATGAAGATAACATTCATTTCTTTTTAAGATGTCCTTTGTATAATAATGACAGGATTGACCTTAACCTTAACAGATCAATAAATAATATAGATCCACTTCTAAGAGAAAATGTAAATGTTCTTTTATATGGTAGTACTAACCATAATGACCAGGATAATATATATATATACTAGAATGTACCATGAGATTCATTTCTAATACTAAACGCCTCTAATGTATCAACTTAATTAGTTTAAATTATTACCGAAGTTGGTACAAACACTAAAAATATGTATAAAATATGTATATACGTTAAGTATACATTTGTACTATTTACTGGGAATTGGCTGACATTTGTGTAAACAAGTGGACTTTGTGGTCAAGCTATTTTCTCTACAATTCAAAATCTTTGACCACGCTCAATATTTAGTATCAAAGTGTTAATTATACACGACACTGGCCATCACCATGCCATCTTATATTTACCTTCATATAATATAATAATGCATAATTAAATGGATATATAATATATGGGCAATTCTTTTGAGTGAGTGAGTAAGTGAGTGTGTGTATATACGCGAATGCCAGTTTGAGTAGGAGTATATATATGTGTGAGTAATTATATTTATTGTTTCATGTAACCTAATAATAAGTTAAGATTTATTCTGTATATTTTGTAAATTATGTTGTGTGGTCAGTTGCTGCCCCCTGTCAGTGGGACCGCTGGTGTTCAGTGTGATATATGGGGACGAGGCCGTTACCTTTGTCTACCATGTACCATGCAGACCATCTGTGGATTCACGGAGGGGGTAGAGACTGACTAGGGAACTATAAATCTCCTCTTATATCTTACATCCTACGTTCTTCATCATGTAATCTATCTGCACTCTCAAGTAGATTTATTCTCTAGTTGAATCTCCAATTTTATGTGAATGAAATCCTTCTTCAAGTTAAAATCCTGCTAAGCATATGGTCGTCTGCCTGAACCATGCCAATTTTATTGATAATAATCAAGGTAAAAGATATGCTTTACTGATCTGTATCACAATCCACCTCTGTGGTGTAGGGGAGAGAACTCCCATAACACATATATGACTAAAATAACTTAAATTAACGAGTCATTTCGTGGGAGCTCTGGTCGATGACTTCTGTCCTAGATATAAAAAAAAACCTTTTAAATTATTTCACAATTAATATATAATAATATACATTGTCCATTCCATAGGAGAGGGTTTGAATAGGCATTACGCCTGTTGCCCAATTCCTTTTGAAATTTGTATAAGATGCAATTATTAATAAAAAAAAAAGTGAAATGAAAAGCATTAGACGGAAAATTAATGTATATATTTTGCATAGTGATTTCCTATCAATCTTATATTTCAGATACCTAAGCATGTTTATTCTTTTACTAGCCTTTCCTTATATTAATTGAACAGTGGAAGACCAAGTGCAATCTTCAGAAAATGTTAATCCAAGATGTATAGGATGGGCATTATCTCCACAAGAGAAATTAATTAGAGGATGGATAGAATCTTTTTTTTTAAACTAGGTCTTGGTTTAGATATCTTGGTGGGTTTCGTCTACGATGACATATGATGATGTATCGTCTGCAAACAGCTTAATGTTACTCTGGACTATATCAGTGATGTCATTAATGTATAATTGAAATAAAAAAGACCAAGCGCTGATACATGAGGAACACCGACATTAACAACACTAAAAGTAGAAAATGACCTTCAGTTAGTACTAGTTTTCTATCTTCAAGATAATTCTCAAACCAGTTAAAAACATTGCCTGATATACCATACGATTTAAGTTTATGTAGTAACCCTTCATGCCAACCTCTATCAAAAGCCTTGCTGATGTCACAAAATACAAACATTGATTCTTTCCCTATATCCAGGTTGCTAATTATGGTGTGGTATATAGAAAGAAGTTGGTTTACTGTTTAATCACCTTGGTTAAAGCCTGATTGGTCATTGGAAAGTATTTTATTAGTTGTTAAATAGTTATATAAATATTTGAATATATTTTTTTCTAAGATTTTCCTAAAACATGATGTTACAGATATTGGTCGATAATTGGAATAATTATTTTTTAAACCATTCCCTTTGTATACAGCACAAACATTATCCATCTTCCATGGCCCAGGTATGCACCCATTAGATATAGTTTTGTTATGACTTTAGGTAACATGCCATCAGGTCCAGCTAGTTTGTTTTCATTAATATAGTAATTTGATCATCAACATCTTGTTTCAGAGACTATTATGTTTTCTAATTTTGATAGAGTGGAAATATCTAATACTGGAGGTTCAGCAAATGTATCTGATGTTGTGGCTATAGAAGTAAAATATTCATTAAGGGCTTCAGCTTTATCAGTTGGACGTTAAATCTGTGTATTATTAACATTCAACGGTGGAATTGGTTCAGTTTTATTGTTGAAATTAGTTATAGATTTAGCAATTTTCCACTATTTATTAGGGGACAATGATTTATCCCTAGAGACTTTTGAAGTTTATCAAGATACTTATGTTTTGCGTCTCTTACCAGATTAATAACATCATTCCTTATTTGTTTATATTTATTCCAATGCTCTATTTTGTCAGTATGTCTGGCTTTCTTATGTAACCTAATTATTTGTCTCATCTTTAGCCTAATATTGGTATGTATCCTTTGCTTGTCATCAAGTCGGATTAAAAGACAGGGACTGATCTCTGGCGCATGGACTAATGATGGAAGGATTGTTATCCGCAACCAGCAAGGGAGAAAAACTCAGGTAACCACGTTGGATGAACTGTCAACATACCCTGACCCCCTCCTATTGTTGATAATCTTGATCGGCCCTTACATGGTTATCGTACGGATACTGAGAGGCTAAGTCAAGTGACTTTCATTCCATATATATGTGTTATATTTTCAATCAATTCATGTTTAAATATCTGTATATAGACCTTATATATATATATATATATATATATAATCTTTTCGCAAAAATCTGTGTTTTTACGTAACATATAATGTCCTCCCACATTTTGTTATATCTATAGCGTATTTATTCCTGTCAACATTATATTAGTTTGATCTCCATTAGCCACGTGTACACACAGCCATAACGTACAGTAGTTGTATCAGCTATTACATATACGATGATTTCATAGTGTGACATGACTATTGTGTTGATGCATAAACAAAACAAGGAAATGAATGTAACCTAAATGCTTGTATATATGCATAATATCTAACAATTCATGTTTAAATACCTCTATATACAACTTTATAATCTTTCTACAAGAAATCTGTATTTTTACGCAACATAATGTCCTCCCACATATTGTTAGTTAGTTTGTTTATTCCTACCAACAATGCATTTTTTTTATCTCCATTAGCCCACATGTACCCACCGCCATAACATAGGTGTACTTTCGTGCAGCTAATACATGACTATGGTGTTGATGTGTAAAAAGTAAGGAAATGTATGCACACCTAAATGCTTGTATATATGCATAATATCAAACAATTCATGTCTAAATACCTTTATATATATAAAGCTCAAATATCTATATACTCTTTCTACAAGAAATATCTGTGTTTTACGTAACATAATGTCCTCCCTCATATTGTTATATATATAGCATGTTTGTTTATCCCTACTATCACTATATACTTTTTTTTTATCTCCATTAGCCACGTTTACACACAGCCATAACTTAGGTGTAGTTTTTGTTTGTGTGTCAACTGATACATGTATCATAGTGAGAACAAAGTGAGAAAATGTTTGTACACCTAAATGCTTGAATATATTTGGTAAATAGCTACCAGGCTGAACTATTGCACTCCTCCGATCCTTCGTTGCCTCCTCCCATCCCACCCCTCTTTCCCTTCTCTTACTCTCTCCATGTACATGTAAATAGCTGAATCAACAGGGTTGTACTTTGTCTTCTTATCAATGGCTTGTCTATGCAACTGAGAATACAACACTACTAAACGAAATAGTTTATATAATATTTTAATGACTTAATATCTTCTATACAACATACATTACATGTACTCTATCTACATACCTTAATTAGTATCTCAAACACTAGTCACTTTTTAAATTAATATTCCATTCCGGTATAATTTATCCACAATAATGTACAGGCTTATAACCTTATATATGACTATTGGTATGAAATTACGTGAAAATCCGTGCTCCTCCTCACATTTATTAGTAACTGGCTGTTACTCCTGGATTACACGCATGTGCTACCAATTTTCTAGGCATTCGAGTTTTTTCATGGTCACCTAAACGTTTGCGGTAACGAATGTCTATAGATAGATGCAAAAGGGCCTATTTACCCCGAACAGGATGTTTTCATATAGACCACATGGCTGCCGTTTGGTAAATTTGTGTTTATTTTTATGTCTGTAAAATTTTGTTTGTGATTTTTGTGTTATTATTTTTGTAGTTATTTTTCATTTCTTATTTAAGCTCGGCTATGCGGACGATAACACCTTGAGTCTGCAAGCACATTAATTTCAAACAACACCATTGTTCATTGCTAGTAAAGTTATTACTATTAGCATGTTGGAACACATAATGCGTTATTCTTATATCTATATATCTATCTTATTTATTGTATTTGCAATCACTCGTGGGACCCACTCATTGGCCATGGCTCTACTGATTCTCTGTACCTCCTTATTTAATAATGGCTGATTATAAACATAAAAGCCATGTCCAGCCCAGGGTGGGGTCCATGAGTGATGCGCAGTTATACTCTGATCTCTTTCTATCTTTGAACACATCATTTCTAAATACTAACTTTCAGTGCTTGGTTAAGGGAATACTGTTACTGTTGTGTATGGATATACACCTAACCCAGGCCCAAACATAAGTAGTGACCAGCACCTATCTGACAACATAAAAATTGGTCATATAAATATTTGTTCACTAATAAATCAAAATGATCTAATTGACACTGAATGTGGTGACTGTGACATTCTCTGTGTTAGTGAGACTCAGCTGGATCCTTCAGTTGCTGATGATGACATCCATACTGAAACTTTTTACACAGTCGTTCGCAAGGACAGACAGCATAGACGAGGTGGTGGTGTTCCTACTTAAACTAAGAATAACATCATTGCTAAACGTAGATTAGACCTGAAATCTGATGATGTTGTGGTTGTCTGGACAGAAATTAAGTTGCAAAATAAACAAATGCTTGTAGGATGCTTATATAGGGCTCCAAATTCTTTAGTTAACTAAATAAATACTGTCACCTCGTGGGATAAATACAGACAATTACGTAATTCAGTTATTGCAATGATTAGAGATGCGAAGCAAAAATACATTAGCAAATTACAAAATTCTCTTGTTGACAAAAATATCCCTCCAGGTAAATGGTGGAGAATTGCCAAATCTGTTCTTATCTCTAAAAAGAAAACTGATACTGATTATCCTTTGGAAATTAATGGTGAATTGAAAGTGCATCCTGTAGATAAGGCGGAATCATTTAACTATTTTTTCACATCTATTTCTACATCAGATAAAACTATTGAAGACATCCCTCCAAATCTTCCTCCTTTCCCTCATCAACGATCTAATATCAATATTACTGAGAAAGATGTTTATGACCAACTTCAACTCATTAATCCAAAAAAGCCTGCAGGTCCCGATGCAATTCACCCTAGGTTTATCAAAGGTGTATCTGAATCTCTTTTCAAACCATTACATATTATTTTTAATAAATCAGTGAAATCCGGTCAATTACCTAAGTCTGGGAAAATGCCAATGTCACAGTTGTATATAAGGGCAAAGGTGAGAGAAGTGACCCATCAAACTACAGACCTATTTCTATCACTCCTCTGTTTAGTAAAATGCTTGAAAAAATTATGTTCAAATATTTGTTTAACTATCTTTCAATAAATCATATAATTTCTAAGAACCAATCTGGATTCCTCCCCAAAGATTCTACAGTTAACCAGCTATTAGCAATATATGATTCAATTCTTAAGCAACTTGATAGAAGAAAAGAGGCCAGAATTGTGTTTGATATTAGTAAGACCTTTGATAGGGTCTGGCATGATGAGTTTGTGTACAAATTGAAAAAATATGGTATTGCAGACAATTTTCTAAATTGGCTTTCTAATTATTTAACTGATAGACAGCAAAGAGTAATAATTGATGGGTACAAGTCTTCTTGACGTACACTTACAGCCGGTGTTCCACAGGGCTCAGTCCTCGGGCCATATTTATTTCTTTTATATATGTGAATGTGATTTTTATTTGCAGATGATACCTCACTGTTTGTACTTATAGAAAATGATAACAATGCTGCTGCTGAAATTTTAAACAATGATCTTAATAGAATATCTATCTGGGCTCATAGATGGGGTATATTATTTAATCCTAGTGAAACAGAAGCTCTTCTTATATCAAATAAATTAAATGCAGATGAAATGCATTCTAATCTAACATTTCTGAACAATTCTGTGGTAAATGTAAAAAAGCATAAACATCTGGGTATTTTTTTAACAGCCATTGGTTTGTGGTCTGATCACATCAATTTCATATATAACAATACATATAATAAGGTGCATATATTTAGGTCACTCGAACACAAACTTGATAGGAAATCCCAAGAAATGATATACAAGTCATATATTCGTCCAAATCTTGATAATCCCTCCTGTATATGTGGTTACATCAATGAAGATGTGAGTCACTTCTTTCTGCATTGCCCTAGATATATGACTCAAAGACAGACTATGTTTATATCTCTGTCTCATTTACAGCTTGACACGAACTTAAATATACACTTAAACTTGGACCTAAACATTTATGAACATCTAATGTTTAATATTAATATATTGACTAAAGGAAGTAGTCTCCTTAGTGAACATCTTAACTCTGCTATTCGTGTTTGTGTTCAGAGATATATAGAATTAACCGACAGATTTTGAAATATCTTATGTATGCATGTATATATGTATGCATGTATATTTGTATGTATGCACACATGCATGCATGTATGTGTGCATGTATGTATATATGTATGTATGTATGAGTGTATGTATGTTTGTACATGTATGTCATTGGCACTGATCTAATTCTTATGTTCCTATTAAAGCATGTTCATTATGTAAATATTCATAGTTCATTATATTGCTATTGTTTGAGATGTACCTCCTGGGAGAGGGCTTGTATAGGCTTTGCCTGTTGCTCAATTCCCATTAAATCTGATTGATTTAATAAAAAAAAATGAAATGAAATCAGGTCGAATTGTAATAGTTTAAACCCTAACCCTAAATCTATAACATTTAAGTCACCAGTAATTACTGTATCCATGAAACTTTCACTAGCTTTATAAGAGCGTAGCTCTCGGGCGCCAAAGGCGCCCGAGCGAAGCTCTTTAATGGTAACACATGCGTGCGTAAACAGAGTTGCTTCCCCTTTCTACACCTTGCCTTTGATTTTTTTCGTCCGGAAGTAGCCCTCCAGTGGGGAAACAGGAAGTGACTTGTAGCCAATGAAAAGGGAGAAAAAACAGGAATTCCGACTGACGTCATATTTCTGCATTCTATTTCTGTTTCGCGCGAAAACGGAATTCTCACTTGCTATACAAGAATGTAAAATATTACTTCTTTTATTTCCAAAACATATGCAACTTATATACCGTCTGAAACTAGAAGACTATCTCTTAATTATTCAAACATTATTATACACTTTAGATATCAATGATTCATCAAATCGACTTAAATATCGAGGCGCCAGGGATTTCTCCGATTTCTGGTGCGCACACTTCCGGTAGATTGTTTACATATGCTACGGAAGATGACAGACACGGTGGCTGCGTTAAAACTGGGACATGTAGTATGTAGTAATTTAAAGTATATGAATGTTATAGTGTTATAGCTGCAGAAATAGACGATTAGTTCAGTCACTTCATTTCCGTTTCTTTAGCTTGTAATCGTGCTAAATGTTGGCCAGGTTCAGGCGTGTGGGACAAGGGGTGCATACTAACCTGCTAACCGACAATTCATGTTTTCTGCACTTCAATAATATCAACGTGCATTACTATCTTACTAATGTTATGACACCTTTTCTTAAGCATGATCACAGGGGCCTGTGGTATGATGCAGTTCTATGGGAACCCTCGGAAGAAAGAAAAACATGCTGAGCATGTACAGCAAAGATGTCAAGGTATGTAAACATTATTCTCGTGCAATTATAATAATAAAACAGTATGGAATTTAAACCTATGAACTTAATGCATTCATAATATTGCTTAAGTTGCTGGCTTAACCACTCATATCATTGATTGGTTTATCATTTGTTGTGGTGCTGGTTTTTTATC
Organism: Mizuhopecten yessoensis; assembly: GCF_002113885.1. Taxonomy (NCBI): domain Eukaryota; kingdom Metazoa; phylum Mollusca; class Bivalvia; order Pectinida; family Pectinidae; genus Mizuhopecten; species Mizuhopecten yessoensis. The sequence continues at coordinate 165,881 of NW_018404986.1, forward strand.
AAACAGTTTAACAGAAAGTAGATGCCACTCAGAAACAACATTCAGAGGAATATGGCATCAGTGTCTTCCCCACATTCAGTATGACATGCAGGACAGATTCTGACAGAATGGGAATCTTTTAGAAGTTGCATACAGAAGGTAATAAAATTGAAATGGATACAATATGTACAGCTATGATTTGCTTAAAGGTTGATTACACCAGTGTTACCTTACTTTAAAATTATGCCTATAACCTATATTACTTTACCAGTGCAGATACACCCCCAAAAACCTACCATTCAACTGCATAATGTGTTTGCATGCAGACACATAGTTGCCTATAAACTGGTAAGCAGGTAAATTTGCAAACAGAAGACCTAGCAAGCTTTGCCAATGGTCAATACATTGTATCTTTCTTTAAAGCAGGGATATATATTCCTCATAAATACAATATTTGGTTGCTCGAAATATATGTCTTTAAAAACATTTTGGACTTAAATATCCTGAAACAGGTTAGATGTACTATTTGAATTGCTTCTTTACCTCCAATCCTGACAAAATACATGTGTTAAATTTGTTAATACCTTTTTGAGTGTGTGCCTTGCAGGGATGGGGTTGTTGCATAGGTTGAGATGGGGTCATCTTCCCCCTGAACTCCATCGTTTCTGATTGTTCAATGGTTGTTTTTTTTACATCCAATGATTGTGTAAAGAATGCATTCTTTTATAAAAACCTTTTTACTTTTTACACAATAAAACTGTACATTTTTGTATATTGTGTTGCATAGATGATCACCAAACCTTGTACGTACCAGGTATATATCAATTGCTTTTTAATGCATATATACTTTCTGTTGATATATTCACTACATGTAATTAAAGTTCATGTCAGGGGTGCTAAAGGTGAAGCCTGCACGTGACGGGGAGGAGACTGATGTGAGACTAGTAATGAGAAGGACAGTCTTCCAGTGGGGTTAGAGGCTAAAGGATTGTCACCAAGTTGGCAACTGCAAGTACCTTCCCTGCCTACTTCTAGATACTGGTGATCTATCCAAATAAAGGAATGATGACATACTGTGTTTGAAATATACTTCTTAGGTTAATAGTGCATTTCAGTGACTATTCTATTCAGTCCATTTGTACTGGCCTAAGGACTGTCTTTCTGTAACTGTACAAGTTTTATAGGTTTTTTTATCATGTCAAAGTGTTTACTGGATGTAGAGTGTGAGGCTAAAATGTGTAATGTTAGGCGATGAGTATTAAAATTTTCTTTGGCTAATAAAATGATGAGAAATGAACAAAACAGATTTTTTATTTATTATCTACAAAAATTAAGAAAAATAGTATTAATAATAGGAATAACTTATTCTGTGCCTGAACAAAACTGCCTGTTTTATTTTCTGAAATTGATGTTTACATTTTTTTGAGAACAAAAATCACTAAATTGAAACGGCAAGATTTTGAAGTTTTTCCATAAATGAAAATGGTACTGTTGGAACAAATGACCTCATCGACCTTAAATATTTACATTGGAAAAGTCTGAGGCTAAGTTTACCACCATTTCCAACTGAAATAGAAAAGTCAAATACTTATACACAGGTATTTTGTGTACTGTACTGGGTGGTCGGGTGATGAAGTGGATAGCGTACTTGCTTTTCGATTCCCGAATCGGACATGAACTGGTATGGGGTCACCTGTCCGACCGCGTGGGTTTTCACTGGGTACTCGGTTTCCTGCCACAGTAAGGCACCCTACTCGCTAATATCCAGGCCAACAAATGTGATTAATATAAGCTAAAATAACATGTTTCATAATTGTTGTAAAATAAATAAAGTTTATATATAATTCCTGTACGACTTTCATCCAAAGTGTCGCAAGAATATACGCTTAAGAGAAATAAAAATGGTGATTAATTCAAACAGCCAGGACCTTTTGATTTTCTAAATTTTTGTCCCGGATTTCACCGAAACGGGGGATATTAATTTGGGTTTGTACGTCTCTCTGTCTGTCACGCTTCGGTTCCGTGCAATAACTACAACAAATGTTAACCGATTTTTCTTCAAACTTCGTCACAGGGTTAAATGCTCTAAGGGCTCAGCCAAGTTCGATGACCACTTTAATCAGACTCCATTTCGCAGAGACATTATCTGCAGTTCTGCTTAATAACTCTAGCAAATATTAGATAAGTTTTTTTTCGAGTTTCAAGCTATACAATATGTCTCAACAGCACGATACTCACATGTTTAAACCTAACCTCAGTAATGTTTACCTACAATATGTCCTGAAAGCGGGGGATATAAATTCTACGAATTTGCTTGTTTTCTTTGTTGCATTCTTAGAAATAATCTCTTCAGTACATTGAAAACTCTTTGAACTGGGCATGACTGACATTCAAAGTGGCAACGTAATTTTAATAAGACAATGACCATGCTTGCAACGTCAAAACTCGCAAAACTTAATTTCATATACGGCTATTCTAAAACTCGCACCACTTAATTTCATGCACTGGTATTCTAAACTCGCACAACTTAATTTCAACTGCGGTCCTTTCGAAAATCGCACCAATTAATTTCATGTACGGTCATTCCAAAACTCACAGTAAACACATTTTTATCACAGCTATAACCGGAAGGAAACTACGTACAAAAGTGTTATTTATCCGATGGTCATATGGAACCCTATTTTGTTTTACATTTCAATATTTGTGTATGACTTAATAACATATTTAATTATTTCAATTTAAATGCTCTAGAATTATCTTTAAATCATGCTTAAACCTCTGAAGTGAAGCCAGAAATAAGCAATTAAAATTACTATACATAATCTGCGTTTGTATCAATCTTAACAGTAATGTCGGAAATAATGACGTTGTGAGCAACGTCAGAAGTCAAATAGCATACTCTTTAAATTGGCATCAAATCGTCAAATATTGACGGACCGACATAATGTTTATAAAATTTTGACCAGGATTGTTTTTAGATTTCGAAATCATAAAAATAACACAATTTATTTTTTACGACTTAAGGACTGTAACTAATATTCCAGCCGGCGCGAAAGTAACGTGCATGGATCTTCGTTCAGAGATTTTCATACTATGACCTCACAGACACGTCATACTCCATTGGCCTTCATCGGTTATTTCCGGAAGGATGAAAAATAACCGGAAATCTGTTGAACTGATATCTGTTGCATTATCTTTTTGTCGGTGCCTCAGAACTTTTTTTATTTCTGTTTTTGCCAGTCACAAAAAGTAAAAATGCGGATATTTTCTGAATATTCTTTTTGTCATCAACCAGGTTATGTTAATATTTCTGCCGGGAGATATCTTCTAATAGAGCCGGCATTAAACCAATGCCAGGTCAACGTCAATACGTGTACATGTATTTGTTCATCGTCTAAAATTTCATCAGCTTTTTTTAAAAACCAGTTGTTGAGAATATGAACGAAATAACTTAAATATTTGAAGTATTATATATCACCACTCATAAAAGAAACAATTGATAATGCATTTATGTTGAAATCAACAATGATTTTCCAGACCACCAATACGAGTTTAACGCCATTTTTCAGCAACGCACTACTGTTTACACCGCGTGCCGATTTATAACTAGTTACAGGCAAAAACTGTTTAGTTTTATTTGGCATCCTTACCTGTCAAACCTCGTAGATTATAACAAACTTTGAATTTAAATCCGGTGTTCAGGATGGAACAGAAATTGAGATTATATATCAATAAAACGACATCCGATCTTTCAACAGGAAAAAATTAAACGATTCTTCAAAAACGGACGTGCTGCCATATTTCCCAGAACGGACTTAAATAAAAAGTGGACGAACTTGCCCCGGTCTCCCCTAATTGTTATGTAGGTCTTAAATTCTCATTAGAGATTGTGCTTTATTGTCATTCATCGACTCGCCGCCTTTAAATAAAGCTTATCTTATCTCATTCTGAAATCAGTATTTTCTCATTCTGATCGAATCGGTAAATATCAGAGATCAACAAAAGCTACGCTCTTTTAAGGCTTTGCCTTTCCATATCAAGGGATTTGTTCAAATTAACTCCAGTATTCTATATTAGAATCAGGTTATCCAGTGGCTTGATGGGGACAACATGTTTAGTGTTAGTGTTAGAGCTAGCAGCACTCCACTGTACGCAGTACATAACTAGGTCATCACTCAATGTCAGATGGTTGAGTAAACACTGGCTATCTATTTAATGATTACAGATAAACAGACCTCGTATATGGAGATATACAGCACCAGTCAGGTAACAAACACCAAGTCTAGACTTAACAGCTAGTCTGCTATTGTAACTACAGTGAGTGGGTAAGTAACACTACCACAAGTTTTATGTTTACAAAAAGTGTAGTAGATTTGTTGGAATACAGTAATTTTTATATTCGCTTTGCCTGCTCGACAACTGTTGATGGGTGGGATTTCCAAGCATGTACCAGTAGGACGAAAACAATGATCAGTTGTAAGATTCAACGATGTTGATTTGTCATGTAGGGCTTACACTGATCACTTTATATTCATACAATGTCCTTCAATTTCACAAGGCTGACCATAATTGTTACAATTAATTCCGAGTGAAAAATTCAATAAGAAGAGTCAAATATCGATTTAATAGTTTATGCTAAACGAATCATTAAATTCCAATTTGGCAAGCAATTGGTTATTGTTTAGTATCCAAATTACACGAAACGTCTAAAAGTTCGAACCGAATGATGGAGGGAGGGATGAAAGTTGTAGTCTAATATGAGAAAAAATCAATGGGCGTATCAAAGTTTTCAAATTTATTTTGTAAAAGTATATATATTCATTTCGATATATTTATTTTAATATTCATATAGTTATTTTTATTTTTCAGATTCAGTAGTCTTATCAAAATGTCGTTCGGAGGTATGTACGAAGCTCAGTTATCAATATGTCAAAACACATTTCCCTTGGACTATCAGATATTGGTTTGAATGGAAAACTCATATTATACCTGCCAGCAATGTCAGGAGGCTCTTAAGGAAATGTCTAATAAAACACCTAACCCTTAACCTAACCATAACTCTAACCCTGGTCATGAAATATCCGAGAAGGAAAACATGTGGAAAATGTTGAAAAAAATGTCAGGAAATATAAAGCCGGAATGTGCGAGATAAAATACCATAAGACATTTCAAAAATATACTAGTCAAGATGCGTGTGGCAAAACGTCACTTAATATGTCAAATATTGTCTGGATATTATACACAAACTATATGGAATGCGACTAATATACATAAAATGCGTCTGATCAAGCGTTTTTGATTAAAATGACAGAAATACTATTAGAATAATATTAGCAAATATTAGAAACGTATGAGATTAAACTAAAAGGAAACGTGCAATGCAATGCTTTTAGAAAGATAAAAAGTATGCTTAGCGGAATCATCCGACAATAAAATGTTTTTCATAATTTATTGTTAGATACTGTTATAATTTTGGCTTAATTTTTATAAGGACATAAATCCTATCTGATAATACAGTACCTGCTTTAATATAATTATACAGTCTACTATAGCTTCTTCACGAAACCACATACAATACATATAATTATAAAGTCTACTATAGCTTCTATACGAAACCACATACAATAAATATAATTATACAGTCTGCTATAGCTTCTTCACGAAATGACATACAATACATACAATTATACAGTCTACTATAGCTTCTTCACGAAACCACATACAAAACGTCCACACACAAAGGCATTCCATAGCGTAAACACGCATCTGTCGCGTTTGTTTACGGCAGTTTAGATTCCTTGGGGATGAAGTGCTTCTCTTTGTTGAAGGTAATTACAAGTTTGTTTTATTGTATGTGTTTAATTGTGTACATATGCAATAAATGGATTTCATTTATCAACAGTTTATCAATTTGACCCTGGCAATCTGGATGTGTCGACGTCTATGCAAACAGACTATGATGATAACGGATACATTGTGTACAAGTAAGTTATTATTACAAAGAGCATATACAGGCCTGCAGTATCGGACCATTTAGTCGTCTCAGGATAGACCTACCAACAGTTCGCAATCCATAGTCATTCACAAGGTATTAACAATCATCTAGAGTACACAATCCATATAATTCCAATCGCGTACAACACGTACAGAATACACTAGGTAACCGTTATCATTTACAAGATAGTATTTTCCACACACAATACATCTTAGACAAAGTATTCATTTTCACATATAACATGCGTTTTAAGAACTATGTACAAAATGGTTCCAGTGCTGTGTTTAAGTTCACTTACAATACATAACCCATAGCGTTCACAGAGTATTATAACCAATTACAATACATAACCCATTATGTTCACAGAGTATAATAACCACATACAATACAAAACCTAAAACGTTTACAGAGTATTATAACCACATACAATACATAACCTATAACGTTCACATAGTATTATGACCACTTACAATACATAACCCATAACGTTTACAGCGTATTATAACCACATACAATACATAACCCATTATTTTCACAGAGTATTATAACATGTTCACATAGTATTATTACCACATACAATACATAATCTAAAACGTTTACAGAGTATTATAACCACATACAATACATAACCCATTATGTTCACATAGTATTATTACCACATACAATACATAATCTAAAACGTTTACAGAGTATTATAACCACTTACAATACATAACCAATAACGTTCACAGAGTATTATAACCACATACAATACATAACCCATTATGTTCACATAGTATTATTACCACATACAATACATAACCTAAAACTTTTACAGAGTAATATAACCACAAACAATACCTAACCCATAACGTTCATAGAGTATTATAACCACATACAATACATAACCAATAACGTTCACAGAGTAATATTTACATTTGCATGGCATTGTCACTATATAGCCTCTTTGAAAGCTGTGTCGTTGATTGGACTTTAATTACCATGCCGCACGAGACATAATTACCATGCCGCACGAGACACAATTCTTAGCGTATTAATTACAACACTGACCAGAACTACAATATCCAATATAAATAAACATGACGGCTGCTGAAATATCGCTGGGCATTGTGAAATTTGATAATGTCATTGTAAATTTATGTGCAAAATAAAAAATAAAATAAAAAAAAACCACTTGTATTACAACGAAAACAAGACCAAGGTCTGCAATATCGTACAAAATGCACATCGGTTGAAATCACCAATGCCGGCAATGGAAACAATTTTAACGCTCATGCAATTTATCAGAAATATCGTCTGTTACACTGCACTGATCAACAGGGGTTCGTTATAAATGTCTGAAATACACATATTCTATAGACCTACTGACACATATGTTACAGACCTACTGATATGAGTCACAGCACACATAAACATTCGTCATTTCAGACATTTGTAACGAACCTGTGCTCCGTCGCAAGATCACTCACTTCAAACGCTATCAGTTTCACGCGTCTCGGATCCACGGTTCCTCAGTTTCAGACGACATGTCAAATAACGATGCTGTTATAGAATCTACCGACTGTTGTCGGGTTCCCATACAATCAACAAATACATTCACGCCTGGATTCTTCACAAAATGAGCAAAGAGAAAAGTTCGAATTAACTTCCAAAAATAACTCCCTCGTGGAGGTCAAGGTCCCATTCACGGTGTTCACTGTATTTATCCATGCGCGAAATTTGTTCCGGGGGAAAATCGAAACAATTTCAAATCTAACTTTCAGCTCAGATTTCTATTGAAAAACTGGAATCACCCTATAGACATATCATACGCAATTGTATTGATACTAAATTGTGGAAAAAAATTAAAGTGTTTGTTCAAATGTCAAAGTACTACTTTGTTTGCCAATCAGCACGCGACAATACGCTGTTCAAACTTTTGACCGAAATTGTGTGGACTGTCGTTAAGGCGGGCATTTTTAATTTTATTATAAACTATAAGTAAAAAAAAGAACATAAGAGGCAGAGAAAACGTACTGTTTTTGTATGATATTTATGATCTTTAGTATTATAACCACATACAATACATAACCCATAAATTTCACAGAGTATTATAACCAAGTATAATACAAAACCCATTATGTTCACAGAGTATTATAACCAATTATAATACAAAACACATAACGTTCACAGAGTATTATAACCAATTATAATACAAAACACATAACGTTCACAGAGTATTATAACCAATTACAATACATAACCCATAACGTTCACAGAGTATTATAACCAATTACAATACATAACCCATAACGTTCACAGAGTATTATAACCAATTACAATACATAACACATAACGTTCACAGAGTATTATAACCAATTACAATAAATAACCCATTATGTTCACAGAGTATTATAACCACATACAATACAAAACCCATAACGTTCACATAGTATTATAACCACATGCAATACATAACCCATAACGTTCACAGAGTATTATAACCAATTACAATACATAACCCATAACGTTCACAGAGTATTATAACCAATTACAATACATAACCCATAACGTTCACAGAGTATTATAACCAATTACAATACATAACCCATAACGTTCACAGAGTATTATAACCAATTACAATACATAACCCATAACGTTCACAGAGTATTATAACCAATTACAATACATAACCCATAACGTTCACAGAGTATTATAACCAATTACAATACATAACCCATAACGTTCACAGAGTATTATAACCAATTACAATACATAACCCATAACGTTCACAGAGTATTATAACCAATTACAATACATAACCCATAACGTTCACAGAGTATTATAACCAATTACAATACATAACCCATAACGTTCACAGAGTATTATAACCAATTACAATACATAACCCATAACGTTCACAGAGTATTATAACCAATTACAATACATAACCCATAACGTTCACAGAGTATTATAACCAATTACAATACATAACCCATAACGTTCACAGAGTATTATAACCAATTACAATACATAACCCATTATGTTCACAGAGTATTATAACCAATTACAATACATAACCCATAACGTTCACAGAGTATTATAACCAATTACAATACATAACCCATAACGTTCACAGAGTATTATAACCAATTACAATACATAACCCATAACGTTCACAGAGTATTATAACCAATTACAATACATAACCCATAACGTTCACAGAGTATTATAACCAATTACAATACATAACCCATAACGTTCACAGAGTATTATAACCAATTACAATACATAACCCATTATGTTCACAGAGTATTATAACCAATTACAATACAAAACCCATAACGTTCACAGAGTATCATAACCAATTACAATACATAACCCATAACGTTCACAGAGTATTATAACCACATACAATACATAACCTTAAACGTTCACAGAGTATTATAACCAATTAAAATACATAACCCATAACGTTCACATAGTATTATAACCAATTACAATACATAACCCATAACGTTCACAGAGTATTATAACCACTTACAATACATAACCTATAACGTTTACATTATTAGTTATATAGTCAGTTACTGACCGTCTACAGAACCATAGAGGGTCAGTTAGATTTATAGGGGGCGCGGGCGGAGCCCGAGCCTCCTATACATCTTACTGACCCTCTATGGTTCTGTAGAGGGTCAGTAACTGACTATATAACGAATTTATCGCATCGCGGACCCTTTTTGCTTAAAATGAAAGTCGCTTCGTGTTTATTTCCTCATTGGTCGTCTGCCCAAATCTCTCCATTGTTGTTGTCTGCCAATGTCGCCGAAATGCTCAGATAAGGGGACGGCACCCACGCTAAAACAAAAGACGGTCGCTGGCGACAACGTCTTGCTATTTTTGCCTGGCGTAGGGGAGGCAACTCCTATCATCTTACGATATAATGTAGCGAATAGGAATTACGGTGAGCATTGTCTCATTTTTAGAATATTCAGGTACCCGTATCTGTTGTTTTAGTTTTGAAGCGGTGATCAATGGGAGGACATATTGCCCTATAAGGGAATCCTACTGACCCTCTATAGAAAATTAGAGGGTCACCACGTGACAGCTCTGAACCAATGGTTTTTGGACATTTTTGTCCGAGGTGCGATAAAGTATTATAACCACAAACAATACATAACCCATAACGTTCACATAGTATTATAACCACTTACAATACATAACCCATAACGTTCACGGAGTATTATAACCACGTACAATACATGACTCATATCTTTTAACGAAGTATTTATATTAACACACACACAATATGTAATGCTTATCATGAAGGGAAGTTTATAACAATTTTTATTGTCACTCATAGAATTTTTCCAACCGCCTAAAATATATCAGATTATTCATATACGCTATGAATGTTTATACGTCATCATTTATTACAGGCAGTTTCTCGATAAAGAGGAGCTCACTAATATTTTGAAAGTTCTCGAGGATCCAGACTTGATTAACAATCACGGATACGGCGTGAGTACTTGTGTTTTTAACTTTTTATAGTGGCGTTAAGATCCAGATTTGATTAACAATCACGAATACGGCGTGAGTACTTGTGTTTTTAACTTTTTATAGTGGCGTTAAGATCGACACTTGATTAACAATCACGAATATGGCGTGAATACTTGTGTTTTAACATTTTATAGTGGCGTTAAGATCCAGACTTGATTAACAATCATAGATACGGCGTGAGTAATTGTGTTATAACTTGTTATAGTGGCGTTAAGATCCAGACTTGATTAACAATCACGGATAAGGCGTGAGTACTTGTGTTTTAACTTGTTACAGTGGTGTTAAGGGTTAGGGTTAGGGTTAGGGTTAGGATTAACAATCACGAATAAGGCGTGAGTAATTGTGTTTTAACTTGTTACAGTGGTGTTAATGGTTAAGGGTAGGGTTAGGGTTAGAATTAACAATCACGAATACGGCTTGAATACTTGTGTTTTAACTTTTTATAGTGGCGTTCAGATCCATACTTGTTAAACAATCACGGATACGGCGTGAGTACTTGTGTTTTCACTTGCTATAGTGGTGTTAAGATCCAGACTTGTTTAACATTTTATAGTGGAGTTAAGATCCATAGTTGTTAAACAATCACGGATACGGCGGGAGTACTTATGTTTTAACATTTTATAGTGGCGTTCAGATCCATACTTGTTAAACAATCACGGATACGGCGTGAGTACTTGCGTTTTAACTTGTTACAGTGGTGTTAAGGGGTAAGGGTAGGGGTAGGATTAACAATCACGGATACGGCGTGAATACTTGTGTTTTAACTTTTTATAGTGGCGTTAAGATCCATACTTGTTAAATTATCACGGATACGGCATGAGTACTTGTGTTTTAACTTAATATAGTGGCGTTAAGATCCATACTTGTTTAATAATTACGGATACGGCGTGAGTACTTATGTTTTAGCATTTAATAGTGGCGTTAAGATCCATTCTTGTTAAACAATCACGGATAAGGCGTCAGTGCTTGTGTTTTAACTTGTTACAGTGGTGTTAAGGGTTAAGGGTAGGGTTAGGGTTAACAATCGCGGATACGGCGTGAGTACTTGTGTTTTGACATGTTACAGTGGTGTTAAGATCCAAACTTGATTAACAATCACGGATACGGCGTGAGTACTTGTGTTTTAACTTGTTATAGTGGCGTTAAGATCCAAACTTGATTAACAATCACGTAAAAGGCCTGAATACTAGTGTTTTAACTTGTTACAGTGGTGTTAAGGGTTAGTGGTAGGGTTAGGATTTACAATTACGGATACGGCGTGAATACTTGTGTTTAAACTTTTTAAAGTGGCGTTAAGATCCATACTTGTTAAACAATCACGGAACCGACTGGAGTACTTGTGTTTTAACTTGTTATAGTGGCGTTAAGATCCAAACTTGATTAACAATCACGTAAAAAGGCCTGAGTACTAGTGTTTTAACTTGTTACAGTGGTGTTAAGGGTTAGGGGTAGGGTTAGGATTTACAATTACGGATACGGCGTGAATACTTGTGTTTAAACTTTTTAAAGTGGCGTTAAGATCCATACTTGTTAAACAATCACGGAACCGACTGGAGTACTTGTGTTTTAACTTGTTATAGTGGCGTTAAGATCCAAACTTGATTAACAATCACGTAAAAAGGCCTGAGTACTAGTGTTTTAACTTGTTACAGTGGTGTTAAGGGTTAGGGGTAGGGTTAGTGTTAGGATTAACAATCACGGATACGGCGTGAGTACTTGTGTTTTAACTTGTTATAGTGGCGTTAAGATCCAGACTTGATTAACAATCACGTAAAAAGGCCTGAGTACTAGTGTTTTAACTTGTTACAGTGGTGTTAAGGGTTAGGGGTAGGGTTAGTGTTAGGATTAACAATCACGGATACGGCGTGAGTACTTGTGTTTTAACTTGTTATAGTGGCGTTAAGATCCAGACTTGTTTAACAATCACGGATACGGCGTGAGTACTTGTGTTTTAACTTGTTACAGTGGTGTTAAGGGTTAGGGGTAGGGTTAGGGTTAACAATCACGGATACGGCGTGAGTACCTGTGTTTTAACTTGTTATAGTGGCGTTAAGATCCAGACTTGATTAACAATCACGGATATGGCGTGAGTACTTGTGTTTTAACTTTTTATTGTGGCGTTAAGATCCAGACTTGTTAAACAATCACGGATACTGCGTTTATACTTGTGTTTTAACTTTTATTGTGGCGTTTAGATCCAGACTTGATTAACAATCAATGATAAGGCGTGAGTACTTGTGTTTTAACCTTTTATAGTGGCGTTAAGATCCATACTTGTTTAACAATCACGGATACGGCATGAGTACTTGTGTTTTAACTTGTTACATTGGTGTTAAGGATTAAGGGTAGGGTTAGGGTTAACAATCACGGATACGGCGTGAGTACTTGTGTTTTATTTTTTTATAATGGCGTTAAGATCCAGACTTTATTAACAATCATAGATACGGCGTGAGTAATTGTGTTTTAACTTGTTATAGTGGCGTTAAGATCCAGACTTGATTAACAATCACGGATAAGGCGTGAGTACTTGTGTTTTAACTTGTTACAGTGGTGATAAGATCCAGACTTGATTGACAATCACAAATACGGCGTGAGTACCTGTGTTTTAACTTTGTATAGTAGCGTTAAGATCCAGACTTGATTGAAAATCACGAATACGGCGGGAGTACTTGTTTTTTACTTTTTATAGTTGCGTTAAGGGGCAAGGGTAGGGGTAGGGTTAGGATTGACAATCACGAATACGGCGTGAGTACTTGTGTTTTCACTTGCTACAGTGGTGTTAAGGGTTAAGGGTAGGGTTAGGATTAACAATCACGTTTACGGCGTGAGTACTTGTGTTTTAACTTGTTACAGTGGTGTTTAGTGTTAGGGTTAGTGTTAGGGTTAGGATTAACAATCACGGATAAGGCGTAAGTACTTGTGTTTTAACTTGTTACAATGGTGTTAAGGTTTAGGGGTAGGGTTAGTGTTAGGATTAACAATCACGGATACGGCGTGAGTACTTTTGTTTTAACTTTTTATAGTGGCGTTAAGATCCATATTTGTTAAACAATCACGGATACGGCGTGAGTACTTGTGCTTTAACTTTTTATAGTGGCGCTAAGATCCATACTTGTTAAACAATCACGGATAAGGCGTGAGTACTTGTGTTTTGACTTGTTACAGTGGTGTAAAGGGTTAGGGGTAGGGTTGGGGTTAACAATCACGGATACGGCGTGAGTACTTGCGTTTTGACTTGTTACAGTGGTGTTAAGAGGTAATTTATATATACTAACTATGAGCTCATTTTCTGAATGCAGTCTTGTGTCTTCTATATGCAACAGTATAATGATCAGATAAACACTGGCATTAACATGCTTCTTTGTTACTTGAATATTTCATTGAAAAGTTCCCGGGTGATGGATAATGTAACATAGTCGTTTTCCTCATTGTATATATTACCGGCTGGTTTTAAGTGTATGGGTGTGTTCGTGGCTGGTGGTCACTCATAAAATGATATATTGTTAGTTATGGCTGTCATTGTCAAAATATTAATTATATCACAGGTTCCAGATGGTCTCGGTACAAAGGCTAAGATGGTCATTTGGAGTCATCCAGGAAGTGACGTTACAGGCATGCTAGCTCGGAGTGAAAAAGTCGTAAACACTTGCGAGCAGGTACGGTCGCCTCACCAAAGTATACAATTAACTTCCTGTTCAATAAAGCTTGCAGTGTATGTGATTTGGATAAGCAGGTAATACAGTCAGTCTATTTGTCCACCACTATGTCAGACCAGACTGAATTGGTCTGACCCCAACACCAGACTAAAACGTTTACCAGACGTATATCTTAGTGAAAATGAGTCTGATGTTGGACCCTAACCCTAATCCTAACCCTAAATCCTGAGAAAACGCAGGCTTTTGCCCCATACCATATGTTTATGCTTGATGAAAGATTATATTGAAATGCAATAACCGTCAATTTGAAAGTAGATCTCCATATAATAGTAGATTCCGTAGAATATCACTCAAAGATATGCGCAGAAAAGAAGCATGCTAGATTATATACACATTCGCATCGAAACTGGGCTTGCCAGATAATTAAGGAAGTCATATTCAAACATGATCCATTTTTTCCCAAAGACTAAATACTAATAACTAATACTTCTAACCTGCAATTGTGTGACTAGAATAAGTTTTGACTATTTCCTACGATAACCAATTATATGTAAATAGTTATCTAATTGTTTAAACTTGCGTGTTAGATATAACCAATTATATGTAAATAGTTATCTACCTGTTTAAACTTGCGTATTAGATATAAACAATTATATGTAAATAGTTATCTACTTGTTTAAACTTGAGTATTAGATATAACCAATTATATGTAAATAGTTATCTACTTGTTTAAAAATGCGTATTAGATATAACCAATTATATGTAAATAGTTATCTACTTGTTTAAACTTGCGTATTAGATATAACCAATTATATGTAAATAGTTATCTACCTGTTTAAACTTGCGTATTAGATATAAAAAAATATATTTAAATAGTTATCTACCTGTTTAAACTTGTGTATTAGATATAACCAATTATATGTAAATAGTTATCTACTTGTTTAAAATTGCGCATTCGATTTAACCAATTATATGTAAATAGTTATCTACCTGTTTAAACTTGCGTCTTAGATATAACCAATTATATGTAAATACTTATCTACTTGTTTAAAATTGCGCATTCGATTTAACCAATTATATGTAAATAGTTATCTACTTGTTTAAAATTGAGCATTCGATTTAACCAATTATATGTAAATAGTTATCTACTTGTTTAAAAATGCGTATTAGATATAACCAATTATATGTAAATAGTTATCTACCTGTTTTTAATCCTTATTACAACCCATGTGTCATCAGGGATGCATCATTTCAAAATATGTTATCCACTGTGTATATATGTTAGTGATGAAAATATACGCTTCCACATTAAAACTAAGTATACAGGGGTATTAATATATATCTAGCAGATCTTAACATACAAAAAAATCAGCATGATTTTACTGTTTAGTTTATTATAAGTAACGGAATTTTTGATTGGTTATTCATACAACCTACATTTAAAAATTCAAAAAGTATCACAACAAATATGATTAAGAATAATCATTTCCCCCATTTATACACAGTTATGCGGTGTTGATTATGATAAGACACAGTTATGCAGTGTAGATTATGATAAGACACAGAAAAGCGGTGTAGATTATGATAAGACACAGTTATGAGGTGAAGATTATGATAAGACACAGTAAAGCGGTGTAGATTATGATAAGTCACAGTAAAGCGGTGTAGAATTATGGTAAGACACAGTAAAGCGATATAGATTATGATAAGACACAGTAAAGCGATATAGATTATGATTAGACACAGTAATGTGGTGTAGATTATGATAAGACACAGTAAAGCGGTGTAGATTATGATAAGACAAAGTAAAGCGGTGTAGATTATGATAAGACAAAGTAAAGCGGTGTAGATTATGATAAGACAAAGTAAAGCGGTGTACATTATGATAAGACACAGTAAAGCGGTGTACATTATGATAAGACAAAGTAAAGTGGTGTAGATTATAGTAAGACACAGTAAAGCGGTGTACATTATAATAAGACAAAGTAAAGCGGTGTAGATTATGATAAGACAAAGTAAAGCGGTGTAGATTATGATAAGACACAGTAAAGCGGTGTAGATTATGATAAGACACAGTAAAGCGGTGTAGATTATGATAAGACACAGTAAAGCGGTGTAGATTATGATAAGACACAGTAAAGCGGTGTAGATTATGATAAGACACAGTAAAGCGGTGTAGATTATGATAAGACACAGTAAAGCGGTGTAGATTATGATAAGACACAGTAAAGCGGTGTAGATTATGATAAGACACAGTAAAGCGGTGTAGATTATGATAAGACACAGTAAAGCGGTGTAGATTATGATAAGACACAGTAAAGCGGTGTAGATTATGATAAGACACAGTAAAGCGGTGTAGATTATGATAAGACACAGTAAAGCGGTGTAGATTATGATAAGACAAAGTAAAGCGGTGTAGATTATGATAAGACACAGTAAAGCGGTGTAGATTATGATAAGACACAGTAAAGCGGTGTAGATTATGATAAGACACAGTAAAGCGGTGTAGATTATGATAAGACACAGTAAAGCGGTGTAGATTATGATAAGACACAGTAAAGCGGTGTAGATTATGATAAGACACAGTAAAGCGGTGTAGATTATGATAAGACACAGTAAAGCGGTGTAGATTATGATAAGACACAGTAAAGCGGTGTAGATTATGATAAGACACAGTAAAGCGGTGTAGATTATGATAAGACACAGTAAAGCGGTGTAGATTATGATAAGACACAGTAAAGCGGTGTAGATTATGATAAGACACAGTAAAGCGGTGTAGATTATGATAAGACACAGTAAAGCGGTGTAGATTATGATAAGACACAGTAAAGCGGTGTAGATTATGATAAGACAAAGTAAAGCGGTGTAGATTATGATAAGACACAGTAAAGCGGTGTAGATTATGATAAGACACAGTAAAGCGGTGTAGATTATGATAAGACACAGTAATGTGGTGTAGATAAGGATAAGACAAAGTAAAGCGGTGTAGATTATGATAAGACAAAGTAAAGCGGTGTAGATTATGATAAGACACAGTAAAGCGGTGTAGATTATGATAAGACACAGTAATGTGGTGTAGATAAGGATAAGACAAAGTAAAGCGGTGTAGATTATGATAAGACAAAGTAAAGCGGTGTAGATTATGATAAGACACAGTAAAGCGGTGTAGATTATGATAAGACATAGTAAAGCGGTTTAGATGACAAAATCATCCGCCACTACATCCTCAAAACTATTTAATATCGCAGCGATCTTCATCATCAAATTCGTTTGCCGATCGCATCCAAAAACTTAATTCACATCAAATTTCGCAAATATACCTGCTGTCAAGTCAAAGATTTTACGTTATACTGTTTTATACCGATAGTTCGTAGTTTCATTAAGATCCCCTACCCCCGAAATACATGTATATAAAGAAATAAAAAGTCATTCTTATTCCCTGAACGAATATATTGACCCATTTAAAAGAAATATTTTGTCATTCCCAAGTGTAGGGGAAGTGAATGAGATAGATACATGTATGCTAATTCTATAAAACTACCATAACGATGGGGGTTAAAAGGAAATGTCTTAAAACTCTTTTCTGAATAATTGTGTTGAAATAAACGCAAAATATATCCATATAAACGCTCTTTTTCATGTATGTTCATGCGATGAAGTATATCAGTGATATATCAGTGAATGAAAAGTTCGCTGTGCAAAGATTTTTTACTTTTAAGTTTTCTTTCATGTATGTCCATGCGATGAAGTATATCAGTGATATATCAGTGATTGAACAGTTCGCTGTGCATATATTTGTTTCTTTTAAGTTTACTTTTATGTATGAGGTTTTTCCATTGAAGCGTACGTGCACGAAAATGAATAACAAAGACCTGTTGTTATTGGCTACAGGCAATTTATTTTCATTTGAAATCGAATTAGTTTGGAATAAATCCTTATGATAATCAATAATTTTATAGCTGATGGGTGGAGGTGAAGTTTACCATTATCACGCAAAATTTATCCGGAAAGATGCATTTGACGGCGGCTCTCACCTTTGGCACCAGGACTATGGGTGAGCTTTTGTAATTATCTGTCAATAATATCATTTTTTGAAGTGAATTTGAAATAATTTTAGTTACAAAGTGGTGATAAGGGCGTTTGTCTCACTTTACAGTAACACTTACAATGTTATGTTAAAATGTCAATTAAAATATGAGTTAGGAAGCTCAGAAATAAACCGTCAGATTAACACATTTCAATGATCATTTAGCCTGTTTAGGGAATTTAAATGGTACTTCAGTTCAAAAGATTGAAAGTCCATGCATAATATTTCCGGATCCTATGTATAAGTATTGCCAAATGGAAAAGACGCATATAAAATTAAAAAAAAATCCTTTTTATAGATTCGGCCCAATCTCGGGGACTGATAGTCAACTAGCAGAGTTAACTAACAACAGGATCATGATAATTTGTCTTAATTTAGTAACTGATTGTGAGATATGATGTCGGGATCAAGTTACATAAACTTTGTTATAGGAGGTTGTCGGGGTTGGAAATAGATATGTGATTAGAGGAGATTGTTAGGTAGAGTAAACTAAAGATGACGTTAAAAATAACTCTAACCTTTTGAGGACATTAACCTGGTATTTATTTGAGAATACCCTGGATGACGACTAAGGGGGTTTTAACACCATTGGAAATGTCTCCTCAAACCATAATCGACCCTCCTCCAAATCCCGTCATTTTCCTTACTTTACATATTAAGTAATATTATTGTTATAGTAACAGGGCGTGTACAGTACGATTACGGTCATAACTAAATAGATGATATTGTTCAGGTTTTTATTAATTCAATTTTTTACGCTGATTATAAAACATGCATTATGGAGTAAGTATTTTTCAAACAGAAGTGATTACAGAGTATGTATGTCCGTTGTCAAAGTATCATCTAGCTCCAAACAGAAGTGATTACAAAGTATGTATGTCCGTTGTCTGAGATATCATCTAGCTCCAAACAGAAGTGATAACAGAGTATATATGTCCGTTGTCAGAGATATCGTCTAGCTCCAAACGGAAGTGATTACAGAGTATGTATGTCCGTTGTCAAAGTATCATCTAGCTCCAAACAGAAGCGATTACAAAGTATGTATGTCCGTTGTCTGAGATATCATCTAGCTCCAAACAGAAGTGATAACAGAGTATATATGTCCGTTGTCAGAGATATCGTCTAGCTCCAAACAGAAGTGATAACAGAGTATATATGTCCGTTGTCAGAGATATCGTCTAGCTCCAAACAGAAGTGATAACAGAGTATATATGTCCGTTGTCAGAGATATCGTCTAGCTCCAAACGGAAGTGATTACAGAGTATGTATGTCCGTTGTCAGAGATATCGTCTAGCTCCAAACGGAAGTGATTACAGAGTATGTATGTCCGTTGTCAGAGATATCGTCTAGCTCAAAACAGAAGTGATAACAGAGTATATATGTCCGTTGTCAGAGATATCGTCTAGCTCCAAACAGAAGTGATAACAGAGTATATATGTCCGTTGTCAGAGATATCGTCTAGCTCCAAACAGAAGTGATTACAAAGTATGTATGTCCGTTGTCAGAGATATCGTCTAGCTCAAAACAGAAGTGATAACAGAGTATATATGTCCGTTGTCAGAGATATCGTCTAGCTCCAAACGGAAGTGATTACAGAGTATGTATGTCCGTTGTCAGATATATCGTCTAGCTCCAAACAGAAGTGATTACAGACTATGTATGTCCGTTGTCAGAGACATCGTCTTGCTCCAAACAGAAGTGATTACAAAGTATGTATGTCCGTTGTCAGAGATATCGTCTAGCTCCAAACAGAAGTGATTACAGAGTATGTATGTCCGTTGTCAGAGACATCGTCTTGCTCCAAACAGAAGTGATTACAAAGTATGTATGTCCGTTGTCAGAGATATCGTCTAGCTCCAAACAGAAGCGATTACAGAGTATGTATGTCCGTTGTCAGAGATATCGTCTAGGTCCAAACAGAAGTGATTACAGAGTATGTATGTCCATTGTCAGAGATATCGTCTAGCTCCAAACAGAAGCGATTACAGAGTATGTATGTCCGTTGTCAGAGATATCATCTAGCTCCAAACAGAAGTGATTACAGAGTATGTATGTCCGTTGTCAGAGATATCATCTAGCACTTAACAGAAGAGATATTTCATATTTATCCATGATAAATTAATCAATTTATATATTAGTTTTAATTTTCTTCAACATTTACAGATACTGGTATCAAAATGGATGTCTGTTTCCGGAGGAAATGATAACAATATTTGTTGCTATTGATAAGTGTGAGAAAGAGAATGGATGTCTCCAGGTACGTAGCAACTTTATCATACAACATTTCAATATGAGTAACAGTAAAGATTAGTATAAACCTTTTAATGCTTTGGTTAATGGGTTAAACTCATTCCTTACTTCGCAAAATGAATGAAAATAACGATTACACTCACAATTGGTAAAGGTCATTATAACACTAGAATGATGGTATAGGTCATGCGTACATAAGAATACGGATTATCGGATGGCGCGAAGGATAACGCAATCGCCTTTCTACGAGGTTTCTCTGGGGTTTCGTCCAACATTAAGATCCCCGAGCGCTTTCTTCAGGGTTAACCAGAGTTCTAAATACTTTGTTCTTTATAGATCCTGAAAGGTTCTCATAAATGTGGTAGAATAGAGCACAAACCGGTGGCCGGACAGACGATGGCTGACATGGACAGGGTTAACGCTATTAAAGAAAAGTGTCCTCTGGAGCATGTGGAGCTGAATCCCGGTAACATAGAATTTGCTTCATATTTTTCTTTTGACATCATAGATTTACCTCAAAGATTTACATCAAAGATAGTAATTCGAAAAGGATCCATACACAAACAAAAGCCATGTTTTGTATAGCCAAATGCATAGGGCGAATATTTCGTTAACGATTTTTGAATAGTCAACACAAAAAATAATTTACTGACTTGGTGCTCCTCCTGTCTGTACAACGTATCCTGTTTGTACAACGAATACTTGTCTGTATAACTTATCATGTGTGTTAAACGTATTCTGTCTGTACAACTTATCCTGACTGTACAACTTCTCCTGCCTGCATAATTTATCCTGCTTGTAAAACGTATCCTGTCTCTACAACGTCTCCTGTCTGTAGAATTTATCCTGCCGGTACAACGTATCCTGTCTGTACAACTTTTCCAGTCTGACTAATTTATCCTGCCTGTACAACGTATCCTTCCTGTACAAGTTCTTCTGTCTGTAGAATTTATCCTGCCTGTATAACGTATTCTGTCTGTAAAACTCCACAAGTCTGTACAACGAATATCTGTCTGTATAACTTATCATGTGCGTTAAACGTATTCTGCCTGTACAACGTATCCTGTCTGTAGATATTATCCTTTCTGTAAACCTTATCCTGTCTGTACAACTCCTCATGTCTGTACAACTGTTCCTGTCTGTAAACTCCTCTTGTCTGTACAACGAATACTTGTCTGTATAACTTATTGTGTGTGTAAAATGTATCCTGTCTGTACAACTTGTCCTGTCTGTACAACTTGTCCTGTCTGTACAACGCATCCTGTCTGTACAACGTATCCTGTCTATACAACTTATCCTGCCTGTACAACTCCTCCTGTCTGAAAAACTTATCCTGTCTGAAGAAATTATCCTGTCTGTACAACGTCTTCCTGTCTGTTCACCTTCTCCTGTCTGTAGAACTTGTCCTGCCTGTACGACGTATCCTGTCTGTACAACGTATCTTGTCTGTATAACTTATCATGTGTGTAAAAGGTATCCTGACTGTACAACTCCTCCTGCCTGTACAACATATCCTGCCTATACAACTTCTCTTGTCTGTAGAAGTCGTATCCTGTCTGTATATCATATCCTGTGTGTAACTCCTCCTGCCGGTATTGTACATTTTATCCATGTCCTTATAACTTATCCTGCCTATATACCTCCTGAAGTTTGTTATCTTCTCCTGCCTCTACAGCTCGGCCTGCCTGTAGAGTAAAACTCTTCCTTCTTTCTTGATTCCTCCCTGTAGAAGTCTAACTTATCTGTATAGCTTCACTATATAACTCCGATATACACGTTTCGTACCATATACGTCGCCAAGCCTTGTGATCAATCGATATTATAATTACAAGTGATATTCGTATTTGTCCTGTTTTAAGGTGACGCTCTAATCTTTCATGCCAATTTGATCCATACCAGTGCTCCAAATACTAGCCCAAAGAGGCGTTGGGCGTTGCTCCATTCATACAACAAGAAATCCAACGACCCAATCTATAAACATCACCATCCGAACTATACACCTCTTACCAAGGTAACGATAATATATCTGAATGTTGTGCAAAAACTTACAAAAAAGTTAATTGAGTAATATAAAGTAATAAGTCAATGTTTTTCTTATATTTATAATTTCATATTCTAATAATCTACAATAATATTTGTGAGCTTAATTAACCTATTACATTGATCTACCCAATAAAAATATTTTTAACTTACTGTTTCCAGTAGTTAATGATATGCTAATATATTTAAATTTTGTTCGTAATATATCCCTATGGTTAATATGATGCTAATGATAATCATTAATATACCGGTAGAATAATTCTAAATGTCATTTTTTTAAATCAATTTAATATAACAATAATGTTCATTTAGAGTTAATAGGTATTGATTCTTCTAGCATGAACAAATATACACAACGATATGTATGGTATTCTGTATATATATATCCAAACTACCATTGACAAACCCAATCTGTTGATATACAAATTTCACCATTTCAAAGTGAAAGTGTTAACAGTTCTATTTTTTATCAATGCTTAATGCAACTTTAGGTGTGCATTTTGTTGCTGTTATCGTTGTTAGTATTATAATATGTTGTATTATGCCAAGTTAGAATTATAATAATAATAATAATAATAATATACAGCATTTATATAGCGCCCTATATAATTTGTGAAATTACTCTAAGGCGCTTTACAACTTATGGATAATAGTAATGGTTATAATTGTGAAAACAAACAACAAAGGTTTGCATTCACTTTCATACATTTAACAAGCAATGTGCACATAATTGAACAAATAAAAGGGTGGTTTTTACATGACGTCTTTGCAAAGATTCTAAAATGCAGACGTGAAGAGGTGAGTTTTTATGTCCCTCTTGAACTTGGCCAGGGTATTTGACTTCCTAATAGCAGATGGTAAGCTATTCCACAACGTAGCCGAAACCCTCCCAAAGCATCTGTTTCCGTAGGTCACAGTACGAGATTTTGGGACACACAACAAAGATTCTGACTCCGACCGCAGTGATCTTGACGGCTGATACAGGGTAACAAGTTCCTGTAGGTACTGAGGAGCTGTTCCATTCAGTGCCTTGTATGTGTATACCAGAATTTTGTACTGCGACCTGT